>NC_135511.1:1919730-2085089 GCF_051989575.1 Stigmatopora nigra | reverse complement strand
GTATGTGATTTAAAACTATCTCGAAGTAAAAGTTACTCAGTTTCTTATGCCTGGGGCACGGCACCTTTTTTGTCATATTATTATTATTGTTGTTTTAACTGCTGTACAAATGGGGTAAAACAATCAAAATAACAAATGGGATGTTTTGCTATCCATACTAATGACCAACATGTAGTCTTCACTCTAGAAGCCATCTGGTTCACAAATTCCAGTCCAGCTAACTGATAGCTACTCTAAATCGCTATTGTGGCTTAGGGTCATCAATATTACCTTGACTTTTATGTCTACAACTTCTTTGTTTGCAACACATTTCTTTGCCAAAAGAATTTATTTGCGCTAATGTGTGGCACTGTACTTGGCGACACAATCAGCCTGCTAGCTTCTTTCCTTTTTTCAAAATCTTAATTTATTTAATTAATTATTTAAGGATAGCAGCCCAGTGTATGAGTGGTTAGCGTATTGGCATCACACTCCGGGACCTGGGTTCAAATCCTGGTCAGTCCACCTGTGTGGAGTTTGCATGTTCTCCCCGGGCCTGGATGGGTCTTCTCCGGGTACTCCGGTTTCCTCCCACATTCCAAAGACATGCATGGTTGGCTAATTGGACAGTCTAAATTGCCCCTAGGTATGAGAGTGAGCGTGAATGGTTGTTTGTCTTCTTGTGCTCTGCGATTGGCTGGCCACCAATTGAGGGTGTCCTCCCCCGACCCTAGTGAGGATAAAGCGGTTCAGAAAATGAGATGAGATGATGAAGAAAGCAAAAAAATCCACTCAATTAGCAGTGCCCTTAAAGACTTTTTCTCCTCACACTATCAGTTTTATAATATGAGCTGTTTTCTTGTCAGGCAACAGGACTCCTGCACCACTTAAAGTCATATAAGCGCACAGCACCACCGTCAGAATTGGAGCGCGCTTACATTTCCGGGAAGGACCCCACCGCTGGTCGCCTAGATAGTGTCCGGTTGCCTTTTCACCTACTCTTGCAGAGTAAATACTACTGGAAAGTCATAAGTGAGTCACCTGCCATCTTCCTCTATAAGACAAGTGATTAACTTTCTCTGATGGGTGGTAAACTCCTTTGGGCTTTGCTTAGCCACTTTCCGTTCATTTTGCATTTATATTTTTTATATTGTGGCATTCATTGGTCATTTCCTATTGATTTGGGAGTCATTTTTGGGTTATGGATATTTTGGGCCTTTTTAGTTCACTTCATAAATTCTGGGTATAATTGGGTCAGTCAGTGTGCATTTGTGAATATTCTTGTCACTTCCTTTTGATTCCTCCACTATCCCTACTACGTCAAATGAATTGGTCTTATAGCGTAGTCAATCGCAACCACTAAACAATGAAATAATAAAATACCATAAAATATGACATTTTTTGTTTGCATTTAAGCTCCAGAGATGAACGAACAGACCTTCCCAACGTTTCTTTTAATCAGCAAATTAATGAAGGTAGTAGCAAGCGCCGAAAAAAGCGGCACCATGCTAGAATGAAAGACGAACACTTGCCCCTCTCGTCCCGCCCTTCCTTCTTTCTGCAGGTGAGCCTGGATAAGCTTTACATGCTTATAACCAACCACATATTTTACGCCAAGTTGAAGCCCCTCGTACTGGAGCAACGTCACGGCAAGGCTATAGAAAAGGTGGCCCTGAGCGTAATGAGCTTCGTACGACACATCCAGAACAGAGAATGGGCGGCTGCCACCGCCCACAAGCTTACTCAGGAGCTGCCGCCAGGTCTGGGCTATACCGGTCATGCATAATAATTGCGTGGCTTCAAGGGGGGGAGGCTAAAAGGGGCTCTGCGCTTTGTCTACAGGTTACGAGAAGACGCAATCCCTCTGCTTCTGCTTGACGATGGGAAAACTGTGGCTAGACGATCCTGACCTGGATGTAGGTATTTCTTCAGGGTACATGTGCTGGTTTAAATTGTTAAAAAAAAATGAGAGAAGTTTAGTTTAAGTGGTCATTCCAAACACATTTAATATTATATATAATATTAACAAATAAATAATAATGTAATTAGTTATTCCATTTTACTTTTTCATTTTTAATCCATTTATAATTTTTAAAAATGTAAATGAATACTAAATTTAGGAGAAAATGCTATTCCTGGGAGTTACGGGTCCCTTCTTATTGATTTAGGGGGCATTCCTTGGTCACTTCGTGTTATCAGATTGCTTCCTACTGATGTTTTGGTATTTGCGAGTCCCTCCCTATTGATATCAGATTGATTTTGAAAGATTTTTGGGTCACTACCGTTGACTTTGCGTCATTCAGAAGTCACTTTCTGTTAATTTTGGGGCATTTATCAAATTGCTTACTGTTAATCTTGGAATTTTTACAGGTCTTTTCCAGTTGATTTTGGGTCATGTGCCTTTGATTCTGCAAAAATTATCAGGGCTGTCCAGAGAGCAGAAAACAGGAAAAATCATATGTGGCTAACTTACTTTGTCTTTCGTGGCTATGGGTTGATTTCTTCTTGACATATTTGGAAAGTTTGTGATATTCCACACAAATCTTGTTTTTCTATGAGCTCAGCCTGTCTGTTTCCACTGCCTAACTGAAGTCTGTGCAACCCGTAAACAGGAGAGGACGCGGAGCCGAGTGGAAGCCTTCCTGTCCAAAGTGCAGCTGCAGTGGCTTCGATCTGGCACAGAAAATGTCTTGACAGACACCGGGCTTGTCAACCCTGATCTTCTCAAGCTCAGTGGGGTTCCCAATGTCTTGGTGGCTGAACTCTACGAGCACCCCAGCGTGGAAGGGCGCTTCAGGAACTCGGGTGCAGCTACTTATCCCGGTGAGCTACTCTGCAATTTTTTTGCAAAGTGCAGTAATGCTCCGGGTATCGCATCTATTGCGAATTCAATACTTTGAGATTTTTTTGAAAGGGGTGACCCACCTTGGCGATTTTTCAATTATCGATTCCACGTCTGGTCTACATTAACCGCAATATACCACATTTGTACTCCCTCTTAAAACCATGAATTTATTTGTATTTATTCGGAGCATACAAATCGAAACAAGACGCATGCATCTCCAGAGGGGAAGTACTTTTACTTCCTATGTCTTCCTTTTAACCGCTCGTTGGAGCCCATTAACATGGTTCCAACCAGCTGAATTCTGTACAAATAGAACGCCACACTGTAGATGAATTTATGCCGCGATAGCGTGCAACACCCTTAGCATATCATATCAAGGAACGTCAATATTTAGGAAGCATTTTCAACGGTGACTCAAAAAATAGTCAGCAGCACACAGATCGCCACAACATGTGTGCATCTCTAGGGGATAGAGCTTCCACTTTTCACCGCATGGCAGAGCCCATTAACACGGTCCTTATCCGCTGAATCATCTACAAAAGAACGGTACAGTTTAGATTCATCCATGCCGCATCAGCATTTTACGCCTTTACCATATCAAGGAACGGCAATATTTAGGAAGCATATTCAAAGGCAACTCAATAAAAGTCGCCACTGGGGATATGCGCGATGCAAAATTCAGTCACAACAAAACAGGAAAGGGCAAAACGTAGTGCATATAGGCACTTTATATGATATTCGGGGCGCCCATTTTTCTTCTATGGTATTTAAGCGGTGCTCTGACTTTTGCCATTTTTCATCTGTCTTCTGCTTGCGAGATTCAGCGTGGATTTTTGACATTTTTGTGAACTTTTTTTTTAAATCTGCGATGTAGTGAAGAGTCACGTTATTCTAATCTCTCATTTCATTTTCTGAACGGCTTTATCCTCATTAGTGTCACGGAGGTTGCTGGAGTAGGCTCCAGGCTGGGGTAGGCCCGAGGTGTGAAACACCCTGAATCGGTGGCCAGCCGATCGCAGGGCACACGGAGACGGATAACCATGCACACTCACACCCATACCTAGGGGCAATTTGGAGTGTCTAATCAGCCTACCATGCATGCTTTTTGGAATGTTGGAGGAAATAATAATCGGGATCGGTATGAAGCTTCTGGACAGCTTGCTGATGAGTTTATCATTTAATTCAGGTGTGGTAGAGGAGAGAGATATGGAAAACAGACTGGAAAAGGGCTCTCGAGGACCGGACTTGGCCACCCCTGGCTTATGGCCTCGCATTTGACAACAACTCTTCATTTTTCAAGATTCTCTTACTGTTTTTTCACCGCCGTTCGTCGTCTTTAAGTCTTTCTTGAAGGAAGCTGTGGCCGAGTGCCTCGACCTGAACTGCAGCCTGCGGTGGGCGAAATTGTGTCGCAGGGGCAGGCGATGGGGCGTGTGGTCAGTTATGAGGACGTTGACGAGTTGGTCAATGTGCACCAAAACAACCTCTCAACGAAGCATGAATAAATGCACAAATTTGAGAATTTAATTTTTAAGTTACCAAAAAGTTTTAGAACCAATTAATTTTGTAAGTAGAGGTACGACTGTATATTCACGTTGAGAGGCAGCATAAAATGTTGTGGCGGGCCAGATCTGGCGCTAATACATTTGACCTCATTGGCTTCCGCTGATGGCGGGAGATGTCTAATTTTTGGTCGTCTTTCACCGTCAGTGGTTCCCAATAAGTTAATGGCGCCGGCGGTGGTAGTGGGCAAAAAATAAATTGTCGTTATATGTTTAAGAAGTGCTGATCTGACTTCTTCTCAATCCTGTTTCAGACATAAATGCGGCGGTGACAAAAATAGCAGCCATCAACCATGTGGATCTTGTTAAAATCCACAACGTATTGTTGGAAAAGTGGATCTGCAAAACTGGTCAGGTGGCGACCGAGGTGCCTTTTACCCCCGGCCATTACATTACATACCATGAGTTTTTTTTTTGTATCGAGATTCTTACTGAGTTTTCTGTTTTTCCCTTTTAAGGAAGCTGTCGACCTCTTGGAGGATCCAGACTTGATGAGGTAGGTATATACATTAGATATCACTGACTTGGGTACATTTTCAACATGTGACAGGTGAACCATTATCTCTTGTTGGTCATTTTGTATTTTTTACCATATTTACTCGCAGATATGCCACCCGCGCCTATAAGCCGCATCCTTAAAATTGTTTGATTTTACAATTTCTCATGTATAAGCAGCCCCCCTGATTCCCTATTTTCACCTCCATATACATGGTTTTAATAGGGATTGTATTACTTTAAAGGGAAAACTTGAGAAAAATCATCACGTGGTATTTCTGAGATACTAAGAATCAAAATCACAATATCATAAGGAAGTTTATATGCGCGTCTTTGTAAATGCAAAATATCAAACTATTCAATTTGAAAAAAGAAATAAGTCTATCTTGATGAGAACCTGATGCTTTTACAGAAATTTCAATTTTCTTACCAGAAGTTCAAAATGTTGTGGCAGCCACATTGGTTCTAATGTCAGAATATATCAATTCTTTCGATGTTTTATATTACTCCAATAAAATCCCCAAGAATGTTGAATTTGGTTTTATTTAAAAATCAAGGCTACTCGCGTCTGGGCAGTCAGAGTTTGACTAGGTTTAGACGGCAGGGCCCTAGGTAAGATGGCTGCGCCAGACCTAGCTATGATGGCTGCGCCGGACCTAGGTGGCGCCATTGTGTTGTGACGTGATCATTTCATGGCGTCGTGAACTTGCAGTTTCGAGCATTTTGTGTTTTTATGCGCATATAATTCGTACCCTCAATTCAGTCATAATTTTTTTGTCCGACAAAATTACTACAATATTATGTTTATCGAATGTCAATGACACAAAATGGCTGATAATTAACGACGACCATCCAGATTGGCTAACAGCATACATTTTGTTCTCTATATATGTATATCTGATGCCACTTCCACTCTCTTTCAGAGCGGTGTACTTGCTGCAGTCTAAACCTGTAGCCAAAGGCGTTTGCCTTCTCAGCTCTATCTTTTCGGCTGAGACCTGGGTTAGTTTTCGTTCGCTTTCTCTCAGGTTCGCTTACCATTCATCTCTCTGTGGACTGAGATGTTTCTGCCAACAGCCCCTGAGTCGATCTGGACCCCTTCTGACGTACTGCCACCGAACTCGAGTGCTCCTTTGCCTGATCAAGCTGGCTGGCGCCCATGTTATAGCTGGCCATTTGAAGATACCCACTGCACAACTAGAGTAAGGCCACCAATGTGCAGGCAGTTGCCTAAATTATACTGTTAATTAGTGCTTCAATTAATCAATTACAGGTATGTGTGTGTGCGTGTGTGTGTGTGTGTGTGTGCGTGTGTGTGTGCGCGCGCGTGTGCGTGCAGACAGACAGACAGCCAGACATTTATCCATACATACATACATTTATACATACATACATACATACATTTATACATACATACATACATACATTTATACATACATACATACATACATTTATACATACATACATACATTTATACATACATACATTTATACATACATACATACATACATTTATACATTTGTACATACATACATACATACATTTATACATACATACATACATACATACATACATTTATACATACATACATACATTTATACATACATACATACATACATTTATACATACATACATACATTTATACATATTTGTGAACCTGCAAGTAGCCTGCTTGCCAATGGTGATGTCTTCAGTTGATTTTCTTTTTATATATTGCACAGCAACCCCTGGTTTGATGGCAAAATTATAAAAATAAAGATGCCTTAGAAAATTTCCGCCGATTTTATCATTTATTACTTTTTATAGTGGAGCGTGCGGAAGAAAATTTCTCGTCTTTATTGCATGACCTCACAACAAAAACGGTTCATCATATTTTATATTTTTTTTTGTGTAAGGTAAAAGTTATATTTAATATTGAATAACGAGTATAGTCATTTATTTACTTATTCACAGAAGTTTGAACTCAAATTTGACAGACAAATTATTTTGTGGTTAACGTGAGAATTATCGATATCGACTGATCTTTTTTTTTTTAATCGCAATATCGATTTTCGTCATATATTCCAGACCTATATTTGAGCATTGCACCACTAAACACGCAAAGTGATGCAGAATATTGTATTTTATTGAACTTCCTTTAATTTCACTTTGGTCTTCAAAGTAGCATTTGATTTGCTTTTTGGCAGGCAGCACCTGAGATGCTACATGTGGGTATCCCGGCTGGAGGCACTGAACCTTCCTTGCAACTTGTCGTCCTTTCTGCACAGTTCCAAAGAGGGCTTAATCAAAGGCTTATGGAAGAACCATTGCCATGAACCACAGGTAGTGTGGCTTATATCCTGCCTACACTGTCTTCTTTTTAACTCCTTGTCTAGCATTGACCGCACTAGATGTTCAATCAAGTTTGACTGGGTTGGGTGAACAAATGCTTCACCCCTCATCCTAATATATGACACCAAAAAATTTGCATTCACAGCTAGTGCCTCCCAATTTTTATGAATTAAATGTCTAGTATTGCCAATGGTGGGCAATTAGTTCTTGGGTTCCCCTCTGGTTGATTTGAGTACTCACGGGTGCCTTCTTGTACATTTTGGGGAGATTCCTTTTGGTCTCAAGGCATTTATAGCTCACTTCCTCTTCGTTTTGGAACACTCGGTCACTTTCGGGTGATTTCTGGGCATTCACGGGGCAATTCCTGTAAATGCTTTTTTTTGTGTGTCACCTAGTGATTTTGTGTGTGTGTGTGTGTGTCACTGGTGATTGATTTTGTTTGTACATTTTTGGGCAATTCAAGAAAAGCTTTTACATTAATAAATACAATAATGGTGATCATTTGCTCAAGTTGAAAGGGAAATAGAAATGAATGGAAACAATTCTGTGGGAGTTGAATCCGCCATTTCGACATTCATGGGGAAAATGTTAGGATTATTTTTGGTCAAAATTTGGGCAGAATTGTGTGTTTTGTCTAAAAGTGGCTGACTTTTTTAAAAACTAATTTCCTTCTGATTTCAAGGGAATTGCCTTGCAATATTTTCACCTTTTTCCATTAGTCACTTCCTGTTGATTTCAGGGTAGTTATTGATTTTGGTACTTCAGGGTTGCTTCCTGTTCATTTTGGAATTAAAAATGTATGTGGAGATGTATATATTAAAAGAACCAGCGAGAGAGAGTTTTAGTTTGGGTCAGTGTTTTGGTTTAATTTTAATGGCTTAATAAATAATTTTCATATATTGTTGCTCTGTTTTTACATTCGAACATTTGCATGTGTTTCAAATATAGTGTGTGTACTTTTATCCTTTCTTTCATTTATCATCAAGGATTCAGGATCGGGGCTAGTATTATAGATTGTGGTACAAATTATACTAGTTCAATGTAAAATTATTCTCAATTTAAGAAAAATCCAAGTTACAAAACAAGTTCTGGAACCATTTAGTTTCTTAAGGAGAGCTACAACTATGTAAATGTTGGTCGACTTCTACTTAAAAGTCAAAGCGGATTTCAAGGCTTACTTATGACATGCGAAAACAACCAGCTCCACCCACCCTCCTATGGGTGACATTTTAACACTACTGACAAAGGTCCATGTTTTCAGGCAGTGCATTTGGTGGCTGAGCTTTGCCTGGAGTACAAGGTGTACGATCCTCAGCTTTGGAATGCTCTTCTCCACAAGATGCTCTGCTTCAACCTGGTCAGGTCATGTTTGTATAGTCCTCCCATCTGTTCGTAAGTACGTCTTTTTAAAAACGGGTTTCCTTTTTCCCCAGATCAACGACCTCCAGAAAGTACTGGAAAGCATCGTCTCCGTCCCGACCCTGTGGGAGGTAGTGCATGCTCGTGCCATGCTAACCTTGAGAGTTTTTTGATGGCTTTTCCTGCTGCTGCTGATTTTGTTCAGATTCCTGTTTTTACCCGGGCCTGGAAGAGTACGCTACTAGCACCGTTTGCTTCAGCTTCTGTACCACTGAACACAGATCAACGAGCGACGCTCCGTGGGAATTTTTCCCTCCTTCTTAAGTACATCAGCTCATTCTTCCGTCGTCTGAACAAGAGTGGGTTATGATAGGTTCTTCTGTGGACTTTGCCAAGGTGTCCTCTGTTGTTGAGCATGGACCTAACAAGAATTGCCGAAGCCTTCGCCCGCCTCAATCTGCTGCCTTTTGCCTTGGGGACGCTGTTGCTCATCCCTTGTGGCAGCAAAAAAGAGCAGCTGATTAAGGTGACTTGCTGTGATATGTTGTTTCACATTGCTTTTTTCATTTTTAGTTGACTTTGTTGTGATGCCAAATTTGCACTGATTTCGGAATGATGGCAGCTATGACAGTTTGTTAGTCTAGAGCAGGCAGGAGACAAAGGAGTGAGGCATGGCTGCATCTGAGCTGAAACAACTCAGTTTTAAATAGATTACTTAAGCCATTCCTGCGTCAACCAGAAGTGGGACGTGCCTAGAACACCTCAGCCAACTCATCCGACGGCTCTCGATTCGGATTAGTCAGGGCTCTACTCATTTCAACCTCTTGTTCTTTCGGTCATGACCCACAGCTAGTAACCAGAGATGAGGGTGGGAACATAGATCGACTGGTCTATCACACACAGTGTACCGATGCAGAGTCCGCATCACTGCAGACGCTGCTCCAATCCGCTTGGCAATCAGTTCCATTCTTCGGCTACCTGTGAACAAGACCCCAAGATACTCAAACGGCGTCCTTTGGGGAAGGACCTCATCCCTGACCCGCAGAGGACATGCCGCGTTTTCCGACTGAGGACCATGATCTCAGATTTGGAGGTGCTGATTCTCCTTCCGATTGCTTCACAGAACCACGTAATCTGCAAAAAGCAGGGGTGCATTACTGAGGCCAACAAACCGGACCCCCTCAACGCCATGGCTGCATCTAGATATTCTGTCCATAAAAATTATGAACAGATCGATGACGTAGGGCAGCCTTCGTGCAGTCCAATCCCCACTGGAAACGGAAACGACTTATTGCCGGTTGTGCGTGCCAGACTCTGAATGATTGGACCCCACGTATCAGGGATTCCTGTACCACATACTCCCGGAGTATCCTCTACAACCCTGTTCCTGGACATCAGAGAAGCTCTGTCGGAGCTGGGAAATAAAACTTCTTCTGATGGGGGACTCTCGCTAGGCGTTCCCAGCAGACCGTCACAAAATGGTTGGGTCTGCCAGGCGAGCTTAGAATTCCAACAATAGAACTCCAGTGAGGTTCCGATCAGGGGGGGGCGTTCTTTCCAATCATGCCCCCTTCAGGTCTCACTCTTATAGCCCATGTGAGCATTGACGTTCACCAGCAGAACGAGGGAGTCCGCAGAATGAGCACTCGCCAGCATCCTTTCCAAGGACTATAAAGCGTGGGTACTCTGTGCTGTGGTTTGGTGTATACGCGCAAACAAAAGTTAGGCTAAAAGCGTATCACGCCATTGCGGCGTAAACGAATTGACCGTGCATTTTACAGAGAATTAAGAAGCGAATATTCAGAAGACGGCCATGATATCCTTTTCCTAGGACACTGAGCGAGTGGTAACCACTTTGAATAAAAATATCAACCAGTATTATGAGGGATTTACGCTGTAGATAAGGGTAGCTGGCATGATCAGTGGGTAATTACACTTAATGATAATTGTACTTGTATTTTTGTTTATGCACAAAAACATCTAGTATGGTATGAAGTAATCATAGGGGTGATCCTACGACGCAGTTTTTCAGTTATTGCGGCCATGTCTAGTCTACACCATCCACAATATTGGGGGGATTAGTGTAATTGGTGCTTGGTGTGTGCAGGGCTTCCTTTCTGAACGTGATCCACTCACTATTCTTGAGCAGGAAGAGCTGGTGAATACAGGAGAATTTGCTGGCATTCCTTCGCAGGTTAGTCGCATTTTTATTGAGAAACCATTGCCGAGCTACTGACACCCTCCGGTCACAAGTTCAAATACATCTAAGTCCTGCAGAAAGGGAAACTCAAAGATGGCGAGAAGATTGTCCAGCACTGAAGACATGTGATAAGAGCATTATTGTTTTTTGTTTAAGTCTAATATTCACAACACATTACAGGGAAGTGGCTTTTCATTGATGTGAACGAGCAACTCTATCATGCTGGTAAAATGAAACTCAATCTTTCCATCACCCCTTGCAATCCCTGTGAGAATAAGTGGTATGGAAACAAATGAATTAATTCCTTCAGAGCCATACTCAAAAATTTAAAATAAAGATAAATGTGTGCAATTTTCTTCATTTAAACATGTTAACTATACATAAATTACTTTAATAACATCACAGTGTTGCTAATCAATTAATATAAATTAGAGTATGCATGTGTAAGGAAGTCTAACTGGAAAAAAAATCATGACTAAAGCAACACTATAGCTATTGCCGGGAACATTGTAATGTGCCAACGCGAGGCTGTTGTTGGCAGGTACACCAGGGCTCGAGGTTGCTTACAAATTTGCATGCCGTAGAGGGCCCCGAACGGCTGCAGACAGCCGCAGACGGCCTTAGGCGTCCAAGCCATCTTAATTGAATGTGTACAGCTATCACAGGTGGCAAATGAGCTAACTTGGCTGCGCTTTTTCTTTTGACATTTCAGATCAGGGATATTGTGACCACCTACATGAACCAACACACTGGAGACAGCGAGTTAGGAAGAAAGAAATGAGATATCTGATCAGCCGGTAATTGTTTTTTCATTAGGCTGGTGGTTCTGACATCTCATCTTATCTCATTTTTTGAACCGCTTCATCCTCATTAGGGTCGCGGGGGGTGCTGGAGCCAATCTCAGCTGTGCCCAGCCCGCACCGCGACCCGAATGTGGATAAAGCGGTTCAGAAAATAAGATGAGTATGTCAATGGAAAAAAACGTGAGAAAATTAACTAAGTTATGCCATCTCATGTTTGTCCAAGATAAATAAAGCATTTTTTTTAGTTCCCACAACCACTACTTACCACTATAGTGTTTGACATTCTTGCCCCAAAAAGAACATTCGCACCTCTACTTACGAACATTTTTCAAGTTATGAAACACTTTGATATGCAAATATATAAGATTATCTAAAAATATATTTTATTTTGAAATTTTGCTAGTAACATCGTGGCCTGTTTTATTGTTACTTGCAGCCTCCCACAACTACTCTCTTGACCGTCGTTTGTCGTCACGGGGTTCTTTATTTGGCATTATTGGTGTGAATGAAATTAATTAGCACACCCTGTTATTCATCAAAAAACAGAAGATAAGAATGTGGCGTACGGTTGACTGATATTGCAAGGCAATATGACGCGACCTAGCGTACTCCTGCTTGTAGAGCTACGCTATTGAAGCAAAAGGAAGCATTAAAATGGACAAATCCTTGGCATGGCCTCTCTGTAGTGACCGACAGGATGGGGTGACTGTTAATCCTTGGAAGTTCTATTTAATGCTAAGTTGTTTGGAATTCTTAATTTTAAATTGTATAGATGTGTGTTTGTGTCAGTGGTGGACCATCGAGGCCTGGAAGGCCTTCTCTGCTGGCCTAAAAAAATATCTGAATCACAGACTGATGTCAATTATATTTTGTCTATGAATACTTATTAAATAATTCCAAATTGTCTGTCAGCTTCCTTTCATTGCTTTCCCCTGTTTGTGCTGCTTCCAGATGTGTGTTTTCATATTTAAGCATCTAACCAATCACATTTTAGCTATTATTTATTGCCAGGGTCAGAAATCTGCCTTAAGGCCTTCACAATCAGTTCTGCAGGCTCTGCTGCTGCATCGATAAAACTGTTGCTTTAACCCAGTGATTTTCAAACTTTTTTGGCCACCGCCCCCTTCACCGCCGGGCCAAAATGCCAACGCCCCCCTCTTTACCCCTTTCCAACGAACGCTAGAACGACTATATTGCTAAATGTCACAAGAATTGGTTGATTCTTCAATCACAAACAGTTTGAAGACTAAAAAAAACAATTTTAAAATGATTTCTGTCGTGATGATGAGAAAATCGCGCACGTATAGTTGCTTTCTGGCAGCTATAAAAACTGACTTGCATGTGGAGAGAAGCTTAAATAAATAGAAGACAGGCGCCTCAGATATTATTCGCTAATTTCGTTTCTTTTAATAGACCAATGCGCAGTTCACCTCGAATCATAAAAATTGATAGCTGATGCATTAAGCCGGTCGCTGTGCGCATACGTCTGTGGTTAAGCGTTGCCGGCGCGCTATTGTGTGCTCCTCTGCGGCTGACTGGATGGTGGTGGTTTCCCCAGTCGCCTGCATCGACGATAAACTCGCGACAATTAGTGATATACGGTATATGCGCGCTGCTCGTGAGCGCTCGAGCAGACAACGTTTCTTGTTTCAATAAAGCTTGTTTTTTGTCGACTTTTTATTACAGACAATCAATTTTTCCGGCCTTTCTACAAACACCAACGTCACATTTTACTGTAATTGCTCCATCGCCCCCTTCACTATTTCAACGCCCCCCATTCGCCTGTTTATTCGTCAGCGCCCCCCTGAAAGTTCACACCACCCCCCGGGGGGCGGTACCGCCCACTTTGAAAACCACTGCTTTAACCAATCCGATTTTGAGTTGGCGTCACCACATTGCCTTCTCGCAGGTGTAGGGATACGGCATTGCTTTCGCCAACTATGATTGGCTAGTGATAGCGTGGACTAGCAAGAGCTACCAAACTGTATCTGGAGCGAGCTGCACAAGCAAATACAAATAAAATGTGTGGTTCCAGTTTTGTCTAGGTCTACTTTGTCTTTTGCAGTGTCTGTGCTTGCTACTGCTACAAACTGAATTTCCCAAATATGGGACGAATAAAGGGTAATCTAATCTATGAGCGACCTCACTGCTGACAAGGGTTTTTTAATTGATTTATTTTGTGTGTTTACATTTAAATGATTGAATTGTCTTTGGATTTGTTTGGATTGGTTTTGTTGTGTTTTTCCCCCGTGTGTGACCTGTCCCTGTGATTTTCCACTGAGTTCACCTGTTGTTTACCTGCCCCTGGTGTAACTCCTACTTGCTGCTTGTGTTACCCACGTATTTCCGATTTTTTCGTCAACCCATTTTTATCTATTTAAACACAGTACTTGTTGAATTATCTGCGTTCGTCAGGCTCATGTCCATGTTCAAAGATCCTGGTTTTTCCACATCCTCCCCGTCAGGTTTGATTTTGTTATTTGATTTTGATGTCTTTGTTGTTTTTTGAGAATCTTGCCACAGTCATTAAAGTTTTTTGTTAGTGCACTCTACTCCCCGTCAATGATTTGACAGGATTTCTCATTCATTTCAATGGCTTAATAAATGCAATTTCTTTTGAATCAACACTCCCTCTATTGGCCGCTCCTTGTCAAAAGGGATTGTACATCTCCCGGCGCCAATGGCAGCTAAAACATCATTCAATGTCTGCCATCAATTTGTTTATAAATTGCAGAACTTAGATTAGCAGTCAGCCTTCTGTAGATTCAGGAGTGTAGGTACTGCATTCATGCATACTGCGTACTCGTGTCTGTGTGCTATTCTAACCTTGTTTAAAAGCATGACTATTTAGAAGTGATTTCATGTGATCCTCAAGTGCAGTGACGCTGATGGTCAACAAGAGGATTGAATAAAACAGGACTTTAGAGAGCCTCTCAAAGGGTTCTCTCATGAGGGTACATTAATGGGATCGTCTCACATCACATTCGGTGCTGGTCTCAAGTGTCTTTGGCGGTTCAAAGTCATGTACAAATTAACTGTCATTTGTAATAAATATGAATGAAATGATGAGTTGATTGTGAGGGGTTTTTATTTCGTATACATTTGGTTGCAACAAAGTATAAGCTTGGCCTTGCGATTAAAGAATGGTTTGCTCACCCTTAGTTCATTATTAATTTATCATACTTGCATACTACCATGCATTCAATTAAGTATATAAGCTTTGCTCCTGGAAGCCTTGTTTAGTATAAAGAAAGAGGAGCCAGAACGCCTCAGATTACTGGGAACCTGCACCTTCTGCCCTCCCTCAGATGCTCCACCAGGCTTCCAGGTGGTTCGGTCCACATCTGTTTAGACTTTTGTGGACGTGTTTTGGTCCGAATGTATTCGACGCACATGCATGCACAGATGAAGCGCTCAGAAATCTCACTTGTTTCCATACCTTCCTTTTGTATTTAATAAATCCATGTGGCTGTATTTTATGTTATTGACGAACAACTTGCAAATAGACACACGAAAAACAAAAAGTACAAAAGTCGGGAGTGTTTGTTGCTGCTTGCATTGGCGCTGCCATCTTAAAACTTTAGCCAAAGAAGACTCCAAATTATTATTATTATCTACATTGACTACTGCAGACAAACCAACACAAGGTGGTGTGTGAGTTGGGTTGGACTGTGTTGGACTGTTGGACTGTTAGACTGTGGTGTGTGTCCAAGCAGTGGATTTGTTTGGTGGAAGGGTGTTATAATTTTTTTTCAAGTGTCTTGATGTAGGTTTGGTGATTAATCGTCTAATTTGAATCTGACTTGGAAAGATGTCAATACGGGTTTTCGTAAGGATGGTCTGTGGAAGTCTTTGTGTGGGTATCAGGAAGTAGAAAGCAATCTTGAGCAATTCTCAGAAAATAAAGTCATCCGCAGATCCCTTCCATAAAAACATTACATCAATTGACTCTTGGCATTACATCAATTGACTCTTGGCCTCTTTGTGCAGATCTTTTTTTTTTTTTTTGTTATGCGATATGTTTGTGCTGAGCATTTTTTAAGATTGTTGAGTCTTGGCAAATTGTACGGTGTTGGAGATAGGATGGGAATTTCAGCTTACTATGAACTAATGGTAGTTTTCTTTAAAATGCAATATTCAGGGCTAAAAAGCAACAAAAAGAAAACTGGGTTTTATAGATAAGAGTCAGATAACTCAAATTGGTGTTTATAAGTGCACTCCATTTTTGGCATGTTACAGTCCTGTATCTTCACATTTTTTTCTTTTATTCTGCTTTTTCTGTCTCCCAGAGTTCTCACAGGCAGTGGCGGGCCATCAGGGCCTTCAAGGCCTTCTATGGACTAAAATATCTAAATCATATATTATATTTTGTCCATCAATACTTATTAAATAATTCCAAATTGTCTGTTAGCTTCCTTTCATTGCTTTCCCCCTGGTTGCACTCCTTCCAGATGTGTTTTCATATTGAAGCATTTAACCAATCACATTTCAGACATTATTTGTTGCCAGGGTCATAAACCTGCCTCAAGGGCTTCACAATCAGTTCTGCGGGCTCTGCTGCATTAAACAAGCGTCGATAAGACTGTTGCTTTAACCAATCAGATTTCGAGTTGGCAACACCACAATGCATTGTCGCAGGCGTAGGGATAAGTCATTGCCTTGTCGCAGGCGTAGGGATACTTCATTGCCTTGTCGCAGGCGTAAGGATACGTCATTGCCTCGTCACAGGCGTAGGGATATGTCATTGCCTTGTCGCAGGCGTAGGGATACATCATTGCCTTGTCGCAGACATAGGGATACGTCATTAGCCAGAGTTACAAAACTATTTGAAGCGAGTTGCACAAGCAAATATATTGTTGTGTGGATTTAAAGCCAGTTTCGGTTCATTGCTGTCTTTTTCCCGAGGAAATGATACTCCGGGCCCGGTTCTGATGTCTAAAAAGCTCCAACATTTTTATCTAATCAATAAATGCTGTTTTCGGCTTGATTTTACCCTATTTTCGGGCAATGTTTGCCGGTACGCCATTGACATTCATCGCTGTCTTTTCCCAAAAAAAATCAACCCCCCAGCCCGGTTGTAATGTCTGAAAAGATCCAGTATTTGTACTCAATCATTAAATGCTGCTAGGAAGTGGATTTTACCAGTTGAAGGCTCGACGAACAAATGCACGGACCGCCACTGCACAGCTGTGATCTAATTTGTATGTGGTGTGTGTTTCTTTTGTTGCTATCGAACCGGGCCGGGAGTTTGTTCCCGCCATCATTATTGTTGTTGTTTCTCTTTTTGTCGTGATTGTGCATTATGAGACTAGTATCAAAATTACTTGACTAAGGAGTAAAATGTACGACGGAAAAGCATTGTCATAATTCTTTCCAAATGTATCTAATTGCAGAAACTCTTTTTAGTTGTGAGCGTCAGAAAGCCATCCACTTCGGAGATGTGCGCCCTGTGTGAGTAAATATGTGCGCCGTTGCATTTGCATGTTTTTCTACCGCTTAATATGGGGAATTCCAATCATCAATAAGGGGAGCAATTGGCCGAGGTTGACATGTATGGACTCAACACACATAGATAAACACCCTCAGACATTTCACTTGTGTTTCTACCTCTCCCTTTAGAGCAGTGGTCTCAAACCGGTCCTCAAAGGGCTGCAGTGGGTGCAGGTTTTCATTCCAACTCAACAAGGATACCTTTTGCAAGTGCAATCAGTTAATTAGAGTCAGGTGCTACTTATTTTAAAGACACCTGATTGGTTAAAATGTCGGCACTGGATCGGTTGGAACAAAAACCAGGACCCACTGCGGCCCTATGTGGAACCGGTTTGAGACCACTGCTTTAGAATTTGAGATTTCCATGTAGTAAGGGCCTCAGAATGTAATAAAACAACAGAAAAGACGTGTAAGCTTAGAATGGAGTTTGGAAGCTGTCTCGGTGGTCATTCTCCTTGCAAATGAAAAATCCAGAAGACAGTCTTTTCCTCTTTATTTGTAGGTGAATTTGGGAATGTTTAATGGCAAAGCTGATGTGATAAAATTGCAGAGGTGTTGTTTTTTGTGGGGGTGTTTTTTTTTTTTTAAAGTCAAGTTGCATCTTGTGTGTCAACGAGCTTTATTCTGAGAATTTAGTTTTCTGTGAATGTGTGAACCATCACACTGAAAGAGGAAGTTAGATACGTCAATCTCTGTGTGAAAAAAAGGCATGATAGTATCGCTCTTTATTGCAATTGTACTAAATTTTCAACGTTATTGATAATTCCAAAAATATCACTTTTTATACGACATGAATGGAAAAGAACTATTTCTGTAGAATTGATGATAAGAGACTCCTGTGGCTTCCAATCACCCTACTGTGAAGTGAAATGAGTTTATCACTGGTAAATATCCAATCCATTTGAATTGGGAGGGCTAGCAGCCATAGATATCCAAAAATGTGGCGTTCGATCATGTTTTTGTTTTGGATTCAAGAGTACATCATTGGTCTACGTCCAATCATATTTGAGTTTGCAGCAGATGAACAAATATTACTAATAAATTATTCACTGTCATCCTCTCACTGAAAATGGATTAGGTCTATATATATAGTAAACTAATGTTTAGGGGCTGCATCTTTGCCAGAGGAAGAAATGTATTTTCTCACTCATTGTCTTGCATCAAAATCGCTAGACATCCAATCTGTTTGAAGCAGGAGTACTTTTCTTTGGCTGCCACCCACCCCGCCTCAATTGAACTGGAGACAAATTGAATATAAACTGATTGAATTTAAGGGCAGAAGCATTCCAAGAGCTTTCACTTTGGTAGGGATGAATTTTCCATCACAGTCCCTTAAAATTAATTAAAATAACTAGTTTATTTAGCAAGGGATTTAAAAATATCTGGTATGATGAATGCCTCTAAATCTGGCTGCACGAGTGCGAGGCTGTCTCCCGAGTGCCGGTCCTCTTGTCGGTGCTCCCAGTGGTCTCGGCCTGAGTCAGGTGCAGGGACTTTCTGCAGATGTTTTTGAAGGTGGGACTGGAGAAGTAGTAGACCAGGGGATCCAGGGTGCTGTTGAGATAGGTGAGGCTGACGGTCAAGTAGAAGGCCACGGTCAGGTGGTCCATGGCAGCGCAGACCTCAGTCTCGGGCAAGCTTTCGGAGACCTCCCGGGTTCGGATCCAGATGAGCAGCTGCGTCACATTGCTGGGCAGGAAGCAGAGGGCAAAGAGTGTCACTACAACCGCCAGGAAGCAGAGGGCCTTCTTGACCTTGCCCCGCTGCCCTAGCTGCCGGGCCCGTAGCCGGGTGGCGATGCGCGCCGTGCAGAACAGGATGACTAGCAGTGGTACCCAGCAAGAAAAAAGAAAGTTGAACTTGTGCCAGAGGCGGTTGCCCCGGGCCGATGTCTCCACCAAGAAGCTCTCACAGTAGCCACCGTTAAGATTGCGCAGGCTCAGGGCATTGGAGGTCAGGCACATGGTCAGCAACCAGAGGGCGACCGCCCCGCACGCTGCCTTGGAAGGGCTGAGCGAGTTGAGGCGGCTGTGTGGGTGCAGCACCCGCACGTAACGATCCAGGGCAATGGCCATAAGGAACAGCGCGCTGCCCGTGCGATTGAGCGCCAGCATGAACTGCGAAGCGTCACACAGTGTACGGCCAAAACGCCATCGAACACCCGAGGCATAGTAGCTGGCACGGAAGGGCAAGATACTGTTGAGTAAGAAATCAGCCACCGCTAAATTGAAGAGCAGTACAGTGCTGCTCTTCCAGGGCCGCAGTCGGAAGCAGAAGACCCACAGAGCCAGCCCGTTGCCGAGTGCCCCCAGCACGAACTCCACCGACAGCAGAGCCGGGAGGGTGCGCTCCAGGAGACCCGTGCTAAAGTTGCAATGCATGTCAACCCCAGATCCTTCCGTGCGTTTCTTTAAATACCAAACAGGAAGCCCCTGCACGCTTCTGCTTTTTGCTACTGACTAAGCGCAGCTGTGCAGTGTGTGAATTCTCAACAGAGATTAGAATCTTTCATGAAAGGACCCAAAATTAACTACAGAAGTTAACATCTGAAGAAACTTTAGTAAACTCCCAGGGCTCACATCCTTTTTCGTTGAAGGTATTCACTGGTCACTTTCTGTTACTGTATTTATTTGAGTATAACAAGCTAAATTTTGTCCCAAAAAAGGTAAAGTTTGGGTGCGCTTTATACAAAGATCCTGGTGAAACACCGCCCCCTCCTGGTGAAAATGTCCCCTCAGCAGCCATTAAATTGGAAGAGGTAAAACCCATATTTATCTGCCAGATGGAGTGCGAGAGACCATTCTATTGGCTGGTGCTCACATTTAGAAAAATAATTCAACAAGAATGGAATCATTTGTTTGATTAATATGATGATGATGATGATGATGATGAATCAAACTTTCCAAAACTTTAAATATTATGATGATGAATGATGTACTTTAAGGATTTCAAATTGTAAATTCCATTTGAGAATTGTGTTCATACAGGTAGTTTGTTTTACCAGGTTTCCGTACCATATATTGTGAATAAATGTTTTGTCAGGGTGACGTGTTCAGCATTTGCCAGTTACCAGTACTGGTGCAATACGTTGTGTGAGCTGAGAAAAAGTGAAAAAAAAGATATTTTGTTACAAATTATGGGTGCCCGTTACACACGTGTGCGCGGTATACTCGAATAAATATGTACTTACCGTATTTTCTCACATATAAGCCGTACCCTTAAATCATTGAATTTGACAATTTCTCTTGTATAAGATGCCCCTCGATTCACAATTTTAACCTCCATATTCATGGTTTATATAAGGAGTACAAATCTGTTACTTTGAAGGGAAAATCTTAAGAAAAATCATTGCACCCAAAGGATCGTCTGCTGGATTGCACATTATTTGGGTCAATATTATAAGGAAATTAATATGCCAGTCTTTGTGAATGCAAAATATAAAATTATTCAATTTGAAAAAAGAATTAAGTCCATCTTGACTGTTACGGCTGGCAGCCTGGACACACACTATGTAGGAGGTGTGTGCTTTCTTTTCTTTACAGATATCTGCAGCTGTGGCTCCACCCCCTGTGACCGAGCCCTGCCCAGGCCAACACAGCTGTAATTAATTCCCCAATCATCCCTCCTGCCCTTATTTAAAGCCTTTTCAGTTGTCAGTTCACCCCTTGCCCCTTTGCCTTTGCCATTGATGCCTTGATGCCTTGCTGAGTTGCAGGCTTGTGAGTATGTTACTCCCTGTTATATTTTGTATGTGTTGTTAATGATTTTGGGTTGCATAGGGGGACTTGAGATAAGTTTAGACACCTTTGGGTATACATGTAGATTGTGCATTTAGACACAGTTATTCCCCTGTCTAGATTATATTACATCAGTTTAACAGTGGCATCCTTCGGTCTTATTTCCTGTATTTTTGTGGGTGTTCATTTGGACACCTGTCTGGGAGGGGGTTTTACCGTGTTTATTTGAGGGTGCCACTTTAATATCTCGTGCTTCCCCTATGTTATCTCGTAGTCTGTTTTATTGACTTTATTGTAAATAAAAATAACTGAAGGCTACTTGCAATGTGTGTCCGAACTCATCTTTGACCGAACCTGTCTGCTGTGATAGTTGCGACTCCCTGGCATATCATACCCCAGGGGGAGTCGTAACATTGACGAAAACCTGATGCTTTTTAATGAAAAAAAATAATTTTCTTACCAGAAGTTTAAGATGTTGTGGTGGCCATATTGCTTCTAATGTCAAAATATCTGGATTCTTTCTATGGTTCATATTACTACAATAGTTTTCACTTTCGAACAAAAAAGAAAAAGAAAAAAAATCTAAGCAAAATTTTGTTGTTTCATAATCACATATGTACAATCATTTCCTTTCTGTGTTCCGAAATAGTGACAAATTCAAAATGGAAGTAACGTGAGCAGTACAACCAGGAAGTGTGTCTGTATCTGTCTAATGTTCACCAAGTGTCTGGGTGCGATAATAGCATTCGATACACATTACGCAGGTATCAAGGCTGATATTTTAATGATCAACCACAAGACCTTGATCAACCTTAACTACTATTTGGATGTGCTGACATGGTAAACACTACAAACACATCGATCAAGACTTCTCGTGTCAGGACAGTTCAACTACGGTAAGATGGCGTAGCACTGAGTGACCAGTGGCAGGCACAAGTGAATGGGATTTTTCATGTTTTATGCAAGATACTTTTTTTCTTGAATTTAATTCATAGACATGAAAATATATTTTGTTTAGCGTTTTATCTGCTTATTTCTTTTCTATTCTATAATCCTTTTAAATCGTGATTTATTGGTGTGTACGTGTGTGTGTATGTTAAGATTCTCTCGCTATGTTTGTACAAACCATGCAATGTAGAGTGTTGAAATTTATTATGGTGACCAGAAACAGCTGTCGAATCCTGATAGACGATTCTTCACCTTCTCTAAGTGTGTAAACTCAAGCGGCAGCCAGTGGCAGTAGCTCCGTACACTCTTGCTTTTTTCATGTTTTACAGCCCTTCTATCTTTTTTTTTAATTACATTTTAATATTTCTTCATACATTCCTTTTTACTTTACTTTGTACTTTATACTTTTTACTTTAATCTTTTTACAACTTTCCTTGTTCTGTTAGCCTGGCTTCTTTCGGCTACTTCTTTCTTGGAACCAGTCAGCCATGCATATGCTATTACATGATCCTAGCTGTTAGAATATGCAGCAGAAGGAGAGGTACCTCGGTGCCGCCGGAGTTTCGGAACTGGACAAAAGTGCCGGTAGAAGAGGCAACTGTGAAGTATGAATGTTTTTTATGCTTATTATTATTATTGTCTTTTGGTTTATATAGTGTAGTTACTGGAATAGAATTTTGCACGACCTTGTTGTAACTCCCATCACGACTCCTTTTAGTTAGGGGGGGGGGGGGGTTGTTATCTATCACAACACCCCCATTTCTTTGTTCACCTTCCCGCCTAAAGTTTGTCTCTGTCACATGATCCTGTGTAAATAAAACCAATTTGTCTGTGGGGAGTTGCCAGGGATTTGATCTGGTTACGCTGGAAGATAGACATATCTCCCGGCCCTGACTTTTCTGGCTCCCTCCTTCATATGAAGTGAGTTAAATTCTCATCACGACTGGCCGTGTGTTTCCTCTGCTCCGATATTATTGAATGTATATGGTCTTAAACCTGACAGCAACGCTTCTGACCAACCATTCCATTGTGGGATGGGATGGAAGAGCTGTCGGCGCTTACCAGCAACGGAGTCGAGGAGTTCTGCCCTGCTGCAGTTTTCTTCAGCTCCAGACTACTGAGGAACTGTGCGGATAAGCTTGGAGGAGTGACTCTACACATTCTCTACCTAGGTCACAGTTTGCACAAGTTCCCCATCTCGTGGAAGACTTCCTGTGTGTGGTTCCAGTTTTTGTTCAACTTTATAACATCTTTTTGAGTCCGTTTTAGCTACCGCAACCAAACTGGCCCTGTTTAAGCGGCGGCCGCGGTAGCTCTGTCCACTCTTGCTCATTTTGTGTTTTTGCTGCTTTTATGTCTTAATGATTTAATGATTCCATTTACTATGATTTGCTTTGAACTTAGTGCTTTTGCTTTGCTGTTCTGTCTAATCACCCTCTTGCTACTGCCACAATGTAATTTCCCGAATAGGGGATGAATACAGTTATCCAATCCAATAAAATAAATAAATGGGGTGTGTTATTGAAAAACTCGCTAAACACAAGTTAATTGCCTATCTTTTCTGTAAATTTGGTGCCAATACCACAAATTGGTTAGGAGCTATTGAAGATATTAGGTTCTAGTAACAGTAATAAATTAATAATTATTAAATGAAATGTGTTTTGAAAAAACTGTGTTCATTAAACAGAAGGTAATTAACTATACTTTCTGTAAAATTGGTGCCAATTAGTCAAATAGCTTGGGAGCTATTGAAGATATTAGGTTCTAAAAACAATAATAAATTAATAATTAATGAGTGGAGTGTTTTATTGAAAAGCTAAACTATGTTCGTTAAACAGAAGGTAAATGCCTATCCTTTTTGTAAATTCCGTATCAATCTGTCAAATGGCTTGGGAGCTATTGAACAAAATAAGTGCTAATAACAATAATAAATTAATGTATTATTCCTTATATATATATAGCGTTTTGTCTTTGTCACCTTACAGTTTCGTGTATGTCCAGTCTAATTTATGCGCATAGAAGCCTATTTTTTTGCGACAATTGCGACTTATATTTCATACAGCGCGTCCTCGTAAGGGTTGGTGGAGGCTATCCGAACCGACTTGCACCAAAAAAGTAAACTACATCCTAGATTCGCCGCCGGTCAGCCGTAGGGCACACAGAGACACAGACGACCATGTGCACTCACATACATTCCGCCACCAGTGGGAATCGAACATATGCCTGTCTGCACCAAAGTCGGACGAGTGAACTTGTCTCCCCTTTCTGATAATTTGTCTCTTCCTGTACATCTTGGATCATTTCCTGCTTGTTTATACAATCATTCACTAATCATCTGTCCTTCCCTGTATACATTCTGGGGAATTCCATAGTGACTTCCTGTACTTCCTGTATTGGATCGTTTCCTGTCGATTGATTTTGGGATTTCCAGTTCACAACCTGGTAGTTTTGCGGTATTGCCGGGTCACTTCAAGTATATTACATTTACATTTTGTCAAAAATAACGGCAGCCAATAGAGATATCTTTTGTAGGTTTATGTAAAAAAGGAGTCAATTGAAACCTTGAATGTGCAATTGGAAATGAATGGGAATTTTGAAAGCATATTTTTGGATCAAATTCAAACCAAATTGCGCAATTTTGCCAATAACTGCCTGGAAACATGTGTGCTCTTGTATTTTCGTAGAAGTTGTGAGATGTAACCTGTGTCAATTTGGAAAAGTAGCATATTGTGAAATTATAATATTATGGGAAATGCACCAAAATCAAACGGAGAAATGGAACATGTGACTTGTAAATGACTAAAAATTAACACAAAGTTATCTGAAATAAACAAGTGACCTGAGATTGAAAAGCAGAGTAGAAATTGCATTTTGTAGTTAAATGTCCCGTGTACCCTGATGCCACTGCGTACTGTGTAAAACAATAAAAGTGGCATTTGACAGTGCAGAAAATGCAAGCCTGTGAGCCTTTCCTGTTGCAGGTGTTAGTTTTTAGCACATTGTGGAACTCAAGTTGTTAGGGGGTAAAAATGTCACCGGGCCAGTTTAGAGGCTCTCTGAACTCCATCTCCATATTACCCAGTAACATGAAATTCAAGTCTGGCGTGTTGAACACCAACCTGTGGGCGAGACACACAGCATATTAGATTTCTGCCAGTGCCAAACGAGTGGATGTCTGTCGCCATTGATGGAAAAGAATGAGTTCAAGTTTGACACTCTGAAATGGTGGCCAGCCAATTGCAGGGCACAAGGAGACAAACAAGCATTCACACTCATACCTAGGGGCAATCTAGTGTGTCCAATCAACATAACATGCAAGTCTTTGGGATGTGGGAGGAAACTGGAGTACCCAGAGGAAACCCACGGAGGAGGGAGAACATGCAAAAACTCAACTCAGGTGGACCAACCTGGATTTGAACCCAGATCCACCACTGTGAGGCTGACATGCTAACCACTTGCGCTGCCGGGCCACCCTGAATAATATTTTGAAAGTGTATTTAGTATTTTAAAGTGACTTTTCGCTACTAATGAATATAAGCGACAACGTACGGGCAGAAACATTGAAATAGAATATTAATGACTCTATTAATGATGCTCGATTTAGGTGCTGTCTGCAACCTGTAGCTAACTTCTACAATCTACAAAATACCCAGATTTCAACGGGAAAGTTGACATGTGGGATGCAGGTGACCTCACGACACACTAACTGTCCAGAGATCCCGCGTTTCTATGGCAATTTATTAGCGGCGCACTCTGCTGCGTATGTGTATGGCAGCCATATTGAGTCAGTGTTTTTTGTATTTTAATTTCACCCCCAATGTGCTCTCTAGCCGCCGATTTACAGGCTGTTTGGTTTATAGCAACCTGACTCCAACTCCGACTTTTTGCCCTCTTTTTTGTTATAGTTATTAGCCACCTCGTGATGTAGAGGTTCACTCGCCTGACTTCGGCGAGGGCAGGTGAGGACTCGATTCCCGCTGGTGGCAGTATGATTGGAAGTGTGGATGGTCGTTTGTCTCTTTGTGTACGCTGTGACTGACAGGCGACCAGTCTAGGGTGTAGTCTGCCTTTCGTCTAAAGTCACTTGGGTTAGGCTTGAAGAGCAATATTTCATATAATAATATGCAATATTTCCCTTCAGGCTCCAGCAACCCTTTCGCCCTTTCGAGTTTGCGCGGCATTGAAGATGAATGAATAAATACATGAATGAACATTCAAGAATGGCCCCGACACAAAATGGCTGACAAGTAACGACCCACGTCTTTTTCGGTTTACGGCGCACATCAGGCATCAAGTTTTGTGTGTATGTATTCCTCCACCTTTCGGGAGGGACAACCAGGCTTTCAGTGAGGCGGGCACACAGGTTTGGCTGCTTCATTTCCTGCTTTCGGTGCACTTGTACACAGTGGTAGCGGTTTAGGAATGTCTTAAAGTCGACAACCGTCAATTGGCAAGCCCGTGTCCGCAACTGTGCTTTTTTTCTTTTGTGGAGATTGGGCTCCCTTGAAGTTGAGGATGAACTCCCTCTCGACGCGGGTCAAGACCAGGCGTAATGAAGCCAATCTCGGAGCCGAGAAGGACCACTTTGATAAACAGCAGGTAAGGGAGAGTAAGCCCCAATTTGTAGCGGCGTTGCAATAAAGAGGGCTTGGCTCGCCTGTTTTCTCAACAATGTGCCTTTAATTGGGTGAATTTAAAGGCTGCGTTGACCTAAAATTGAGATTTCCTATCATGTAAATAGGCTGAAATGCAAAAGGTGTTATCATGATTTAAAATATGTTTTGTAACTTGGTCAAAAATTGGCTTCGGTGTTAAAGTCAATGCTCTCATGACACTGCTCAACTCACCGTCTGCCGACGATAGTGCTGACGTCCGAGGCATTTGACGTGGGAGGGTTGGCAGTGAATATACGAATGTCCACTCGCTGCCCCTCTTTCAGAGATGGCATGGACATTAATTGATGATAAACCAATCAATGGGAGGGGTATATTTTGACTGGTGGAAGAACAAATTTTAATTTTTGACTCATTAGCTACCACTGACAATCCAATATATTTAAGTTGGCAAATGAAGGGATGTTATTCATTGTCCCCGTGACTTAAATAGATTGAAAGTCTACTAGTGATGACCTCACTTCAATTCATGGCAGAAGGCCCTCTACCAACATGGCCACCCAGCAGCTTCTAAAATGGCCTTCGTGTTGCCATGTTGACAGGGTCAACCTTCCCATCAAAGTCATTGCATTGACATTAAAATGAGTTCATAATTATCTATTTACTCAGTGGCTGCCATTGACAGTTCTATCCTATCTATTTGAAGTGGGAGGATGGATGTTCTTTCATTTGTGCCATTTCTTCCACTCTAAATTGATTTTACATTCTCTTAGAAAACTCATTGAAATGAATGGCAGAAAATAATTGGATGCCTTAAGATTGGACCTCTATCCTCACCTTGAGAAGGGTGATAGGTGTTCCTTTTTCATGGTGCTGTTTATTGCTAGATTGTAACTACATCTCAAAAAGTAAACTGGTTACTGCTAATCCTGATACTGGTGATTCCAAATTTAGATATCACCATTGTCTATGTTTGCTGACACAAAATGTAGCCATGCTTTCAACTGTGGCATTATTGAATCCAAATAGCTGCCACAATAGAGTTCATTAAAACAAGGAGGACTGGTTGAAATCTCATCTGTTAGTGCCATTGACAACACCAGACGTCCAATCCATTTGGACTGCTAGGTGTTACTTCACCCAAATGGGTTACCTGATGTTGAACTCAAAGTTGGGGGGGACCTTTTGTGAATATGTAAATTTTTCCTCTTGGCTCTCCGGTGGAAAATGAGGCTCTGTGCACTGTTCTGCTCTTAAGTAAAATATTTTTGGAATGATTTAGATGACACAAATGGCCTACATGTGTCATTTCCAATGAACTCAATTTGCAAGAAAACTATGCAGACTTTGACACTAGTGTCATAGAGTTGATCTTGTTGGTCCAGTTTGTCCAGCCTAGTTCAAATGCTGCTTCCTCTTCCGCTTGGCGGCACTTAAAGCAATTGAGCCTTGGCTTTCAAGTGTACTTTCTGGCATAGATTTTTACCTCTACTTACGAATGTCTCTACATATGAGATTCAGTGGTACCTCGAGATACGAGCTTAATGTTTTCCAGGACTGAGGTCGTATGTCAATTTACTCGTATCTCACATGGACATTTCCCATAGCAATGAACTAAAAACAAATTAATTTGTTCTAACCCTCTGAAAAAACACCAAAAACGGGATTTTGGATTGGAAAAACATTTTTATTAATCACCATCTATTAACAGAGTAACAAATAACTTGTAGTTATGATGTTTAATAGGACTGAAATTAGATGGATTTCGCGGAGGGGAGAGAGAGGGACTTTTTGCACGGCAACTCGCTTGTGACATAGCATAAACAAATTTAATTGAACTTGGATTACGATACAAACAAATACAAAACGATATTTAAACAAATTTAATCTAACCTTACACTAAACCTAATTCTAATTGTTTTATATTCTTATACCTTTATTTTCCCGGGTCGGCTCTACTTTCCCCGCTTCCACCTTGACTTTCAGCTGCAGTTTTTAAAAGGAAGCTATCAAGGGTTGTTTGCTTTTGTCTTCCCTTCAAAATATTCCGAAAATGATGCATACAAATGTCCTCACAATAAGATAACGCACGTCCACTTCCCAGCGAGAAGTAGTATACTCATCTCGTATTATCGAGCAAGCTGTCATGGATTTGAATATGTTTCAATGTTTTGACGTGCGTGCGTTTGTGTGTGTGTGTGTGTGTGTATGTGTGTGTGTATGTATGTGTGGGTGGGTGTGGGTGGGGATGGGGGTGGGGGGGGGGGGTGTTTGTGTGTGTGTATGTAAATGTGTGTGTGTATGTATGCAGTGGGGGTCCGTGCATTTTTTCGTAGGGCCTTCAACGAATCAATCCAACCCTCAAAAACTATTTTATGGCTATAAAACCTCGACTGCAGCTACAGCTACAAAAATAATCAATGCACAAAAATGGGGTAAAATCCACTTCCTAGCAGCATTTATTTATCAAATAAAAATACTGGAGCTTTTCAGACATTACAACCGTACCATGGGGGTGATTTTCCCGTGAAAAGACTGTGATGAAAGTCAATGGCGAAACGGCAAAAATTGCACTAAAATAGGGTAAAATCCATTTCCTAGCAGTATTTAGTGATTAAATACAAACACTGGAGCTTTTCAGATATCAGAACCGGGCCCACAATTGAAATATTATTTCGGAACAGTCATATTTTACTAACCAAAAATCCTTTTCAACTGTACATTATCCATCCTCCTTTCTTTCTTCCTTCTTTTCCATCACCATCGAAGCTAATGATGAAGGTCGAGCCTGTCCTGTCATGTTTCTTGGCGTCTTGAAAAGGCTTTAAATCAACACAACAACATATTTGCTGGTGCAGCTCGCTGCAAATACAGTGTAAGATAAGACAACGTCTCTTTGCAATTGCTTGTTCATATTGTATTAGTTTTTGTGAGTATAACAGCACCGTAGTCATCCTTATGGCTGACATGTCAGTATAAACACCCAACTGTATGACTGAATAATCAATCCTAGTCTTGTGATTGGGCTGACATGTCAGCACAAATACTCAACTGTCCGACACTGATCAATTACTTTTTGCCCTGCAAATGACTGAAACGTATCTGTCCAAAGTCCTAGTGACAACTGTCAGTTTTGCCTGTATTTAAGACACACTCACTGGTCATTCGACTAGAGTTGCAGGGAACATCGCGTTGAACAGGACCCCACTGTAAGGACTCTCACTGTCCACTTTGCAGTCTGGTAATAAACCTATTTTCTATTTAAATTGATCTCACTCTTTCTTAGTCTGCTACTGAAGTTGTATCTTCAGACCTAACATCCAGCTTGGTAGCTCTCATAGTTAGCACACTGAAAGTGGCGGACACACCCTTTTCCCGGCTGTAACAGGCCTGCTAGCTTTGGAGTTGACCGCCCTTTCTTAATGATGTCCATTTTCTTCTGGAGAAGTCCGTCTGGAAAATAGCTTTGTGAGCAAACCTGCAACCAAATACATTTGTTTTCCTCTGTCTGCCATTGTGGGTGGAGTTTGCGATCTCTGACTGGCTCACTTTGGCTTTGGTCTGCCTTCTAGGCAATCATAGTTGGTGAAAGCGATGACGTATCCCTCCGCCTGCGAAATGGCCTTGGTGTTACCAAATCGAATTCTGATTGGTTAAAGCAACAGTCTTATCGACGTTTGTTTAATGCAGCAGAGCCCGCAGAACTGATTGTGAAGGCCTTGAGGCACATTTCTGAACCTGGCAACAAATAATGGCTGAAATGTGATTGGTTAAATGCTTCAATATGAAAACACACATCTGGAAGCAGTGCAACCAGGGGGGAAATCAATGAAAGGTAGCTAACAGACAATTTGGAATTCTTTAATAAGTATTGATGGACAAAGTATAATATATGATTCAGGTATTTCTTAGGCCAGCAGAGAAGGCCTTGAAGGGCCGGAAGGCCCGCCACTGTATTTATGTATATTGTATAAATATATTTCAGCAACACGCTTATTTATTTATATATATATTCATGTATTTATTTTATTTATTAACTTACCTATTACCCATCTATTTATGTCTAAAATGATTTTTCTATATATGCATTCTAACCCTCTTGCTTCTGTGACAACTAAATTTTCCAAATATGGGATAAATAAAGTTATCCAATCCAATCGTGATACGTATTATATCATGACCCTGTATTGCGGTATGTGTCTTATTGCAAAACCCTGTGTTATATCTGGATCCTGGTGTTGTGATGCATACTGCATTGTGACCCTTGTGTTGTGATATGCCTTTAGAGATTCTATGTGGCCCTGATGAATACATAGGTTGTCCTGCATTATGTCAGGATCATGTTGCCGATTTATCCTTTGCTAGGCCAGTTCTTGTATCAAGGTTAAATGTGCTATATTCTCACTCTGTGCATCTTCCTCTTACGTATGTCATCCCAGTGAGCACCCTTGGGATGGAGAGGGGGTGGGGGGATGGGGGGTAATGAAGACAATAGATAAACAGAACAGGCTGGTACTAGCACTCATCACCCTTTGAAGGGCAAGTACGTTGTTTGGGTCATTTCAAAACCTTCTACACTGTCTCACTTGAGTGCCTTTGACAGCGATTCATACTCTCTTCCGGTCCAAATTGATTTTACGGCTAGCGCTGCCAGTGAGTTAATAATTTAAAACCTGAAGAAATTGTGTGGGAATGCTTCCATGCTGGTCGTTTAACACCAATTATAAGGAGGTTTGCCTAGAAAGCCGCGGTGGAATATATTAGCTCCTTTTCTTTGGTTATTGCACAAAAAGGTTCAAATTTAGTGTAACGTAACAGAATAACTTTTTTCAAGTGTGTTTGTGTGTATAGGATTCTGAGTTCATTTAAGTTAAATGTAAAGTTTATGTTACGAGCTGATCCATCAAGTGACTCTCTCTCTCTTCCATCCGCGAACTCCACGTTGTATTGATTAATATCTCATTTTAGTATTAAACATCATAACCACTATTTGTTTGTTACTCTGTTATTAGATGGTAAATTACAACCAATAAAAATGGTCAATACTCAAGAGGCGAGCAATTAAAAACCCTACAAATCATGACAAACTCCAAGCGTTGATTATGCAAGAATGGACGGCCATCAGTCAGGATTTGGCTTAGAAGTAGGTCGACATCATGCCAGGGAAAATTGCAGAGGTCTTGGGGAAAAAAAAGTGTCAACACTGCAAATATTGACCTATTGCAAAAAAAGATTTTGATACTTGTGAAATACTTCATCTTGAAAGTCATTGTACCATAGAAACATCTGGCAAATACCTAAAACACCTGAAGCAACAGACTTTGTGAAAGTGTAATATTTGTTTAATTTGCAAGACTTTAAGCCATTACGTATGGTAGTAATAATAGGGGTGATCCTACCTGGCGTTTTTCGTTTATCGCGGCCATTTCCAGTCTACAATATCCGCCATATTTGAGAGATTAATGTCCTTATTATTATACAAAAAGAACTTTTTTTTAAATGAACCTGAACAATCAGTTGCCTTTAAAGTCAAAATGTCTTTCCTTTCAGTTAAGCAGCATCAGCAAAGCCATCAACTCCACCGAAACCCCTGTAAAGGAGAAGCATGCACGCCGTATCCTTTTTTTTCTTGTAAAGGAGAGCAAGTGGCAGATGACGCCAAGATGGAGTTGCCGCCTTAACATGTCTCAGGCATCATCTTGGGCACGCACCGGGAGAAGGGCGCCCACACTTTCTGGTCCTACGCCCTTGGCTTCCCCATGGCCAGCAGCTCTATACTCACCTGGAAGTTCTGCCACGTGTTGCACAAAGTCTTGCGAGATGGCCACCGCAATGTAATGTGGCCTGATTTAAACACCTATTGAACAAGCAAATCTTGATTCGGGATTTCTATGCAGGTCTTACAAGACTGCATGAGACATTTCGGTTCCATCGTGGAACTTGGACAACTCTGGGTAAGTTTCTGTGTTTTTATATGAGGGGATCTGCCACAGTACGATGTAGGGCTTTCGCTCCATTCAATTTTTTTTCCTTCAGGGTAACCTGCACGACCGATACGGCCAGCTGGTTGCTCTATATTCCAAGTTGCTGTGCATCAAAATGAAATTCCACAATAAGGTGAAGTTATGAGCGGTGTAATAAGGTGTAGTGACTTTTGTTAATTTTGGCATTCTTGGCCCTGCATAGTTGTATCACACTATTCTAAATGAGTAAAGTGACCCCTTTTGGCAGCACTCGGAAATCCCCTGCAACTTGGAAACCACCGACGAGGTGTTGGAGCGCACGGCAGGCACCGACATAAACAACGTGTAAGTTACCCTCATTTTCCCCATGTTTGTTTGGGCGTCATTTTCTCAAATCCCGATTGTCGCCCCGGGCAGCTTCCAGCTAACCGTGGAGGTCTTTGATTACATGGATGCTGAGTTGAAGTTGGCCGAGACAGGTAAATAGCAAGAAACCTTTTTTCTGAGAATGTTTTAGATTCCCCTATGATCAGAGACAGGTAATTGTGTCATCTTTTCAACTCATAATTAGCTGTATTTAACGAGGAAATGCCAGCCAATCATCGGCCATTTGGCCAATTTTCCCGTGCTGCTCTTATGTGGCACAAAAACCCAAAACTTAAATGATGAATACAACAGTGGCGGTCCGTGCATTTTCTCGTGGCGCCTTTAACAAATCAATCCAACCCTCAAAAACTATTTTATGGCGATAAAACCTCTACTGCAGCTACAGCTGCGACACACAAAAAATAATTAATGCACAAAAATGGGGTAAAATCCACTTCCTAGCAGCATTCAATGATTAAATACAAATACTGGAGCTTTTCAGACATTACAACATGGGGGCGATGAACGTCAATGGCGTACCCGCAAACATTGCCCGAATACGAGGTAAAATCCAGCCGAAAACAGCATTTATTGCCCACAACTTAAATATTATTTAGGAATATGGCCATATTTTACTCACCAAAAATCCTTTTTAACTGTACACAATATGCATCCTCCTTTCCTTCCTTCTTTTCTATCGCCATCGAAGCTAATGATGAAAGTCGAGCCTGTCCTGTCGTATTTCTGGCATAGTCTGTCTTGAAAATGGCTTCAAATCAACACAACAATATATTTGCATGTGCAGCTTGCTCCAAGTACAGTTTGGTAGCTCTCTCTGAACGTGGCAGACACACCCTTTTCCCGGCTGTAACAGGCTTGCTAGCTTCGGAGTTGACCATCCTTTCTTAATGATGTCCATTTTTTTCTGGAGAAGTCCGTCCGGAAAATAGCTTTGTGAGCAAATTTGCAACCAAATCTATTTGTTTTCCTCCATCAGCCATTGTGGGTGGAGTTTACGATCTATGGCTGGCTCAGTTAGGCTTTGGTCCGCCTACTAGGCAATCATAGTTGGTGAAAGCGATGACGCATCCCTATGCCTGCGAAATGGCTTTGGTGTCACCAAATCGAATTTTGAATGGTTGAAGAAAGCAACAGTTTTATCGAAGATTGTTTAATGCAGCAGAGCCCACAGAACTGATTGTGAAGGCCTTGAGGCAGATTTCTGACCCTGGCAATAAATAATGGCTGAAATGTGATTGGTCAAATGCTTCAATATGAAAACACACATCTGGAAGCACTGCAACCAGGGGGGAAAGCAATGAAAGGAAGCTGACAGACAATTTGGAATTATTTAATCAATATTTATGGGCAGAATAGAATATATAATTCAGATATTTCTTAGGCCAGTAGAGAAAGCCTTGAAGGCCCTGATGGCCCGCCAATGGCACAAACTATTTGCTATCTAAGGCTGAAAGAGCACACGAGTATTTATAGTAATGAATGAATTTGACTAAATACTCCTTTTCCAGCGCAGTTGTTGCCGTTAGACGTTCAATGCATTTTAGCTGGGATCAGCAAATGAATGTTCAGGAATTGTATGTCTACTGTTGTCAATGGTGGGCAGTGAGTGACTTTTGGCTCCATCTTGGATCTATTTGTCTTGAGGGCATTTCCGGGTCACTTACTAAGTTCCTATTCATTCGTCACATTTGAAATGTCCGCCTTGATGTTGAGTTGGTTGTGGCGGCTTCTTTTTCACACCCATGAAGAACATTTGGAGCCAGTTAATTATTCTGTTGGGTGAGAAGGTTGAACCAATCATTGGCCTTGTATCTATGAGTCATGTTTTCCATGCTACGAAATATACTCGCAACATGAAAGACTTTTTTCCTTTAGCAATACTTGACTACCACCACACTACCCTTAACACCTTGCAATTTATGGAATCCGCAAAATGTGACCAGCAAAGTAGGAGGTGCGTTATTGAAAAGTATATCAACATATATAAGGGTCAAACTTTTTCCATGTCCTAGAAAAAACGTAAACCGGAAAAGGTAGGTTGTGATAGATGTGAAAATACAACTTCAGGAGCAGGTTAAGAAAGAAGTGAGATCAACTTAAGAGGAAATATGTTTATTACCAGACTGCGGGATGGGGGAGAATGCTCAAACAGCTCTGAACCGCTCATTCTGTCGTCCTCGCAACTCTCTCTGAATGAACAGTGGGTCAGTCTTTATATAGGAAAACAGGGCGTAATATGGTTTATATGACAATGACCAAACTCTAGGCAAAGTCTGATTAATCAATGACAAGTCTCCATGGCAATGACCAAACTTTGGGCAAAGTCTGATTAATCAATGGCAAGTCTCCATGGCAACAACCAAACTTTGGGCGAAATTCGGTTAATCAGTGTCAAGTCTCCATGACAATGACCAAACTTGGGGCAAGTTTCTTATGACAACAATGTTTGTATACTTACAAAAACTTACACAATATGAAGAAGCAAGTGCCAAGCGACGTTGTCATTTTATCTTAATGTTATTTTACAATACCCTCCTGTTGTAAGTATAAAAAAATGAACTTTGTTAGTGACACTACTTTAACAAAATTCTTCACAAATTATTTCAAACTGGAGTTTAGACCGACCAGAAGGGAGCGAAAACCTTCACGCAGTTGAGGGAAAATTGCTCCCTTGACCTTCCGCTTGGGATGATCGCCTCATGGTCTGGTGTCTCGGAACAGGAAATACATTAATCAGTGTCAGGCAGTAACGCAAAATAAGAGTCAGATTGGATTCTTGCATGTGTATATGAGTTCGCATTAGCTGGGTTTAAACAATCATGGTATGTTCGAATGTGGCATTAATGGTACGTTTGATCAAAGCTGAGAAGCAGGCTAAACAACAGGTTAGGATAACAAGCACGAGAGCACTAACAGTTACAAATGGAAGAACAAGTCAAGCCATCCTCGTTGTGGAACCGGATCTCCGGTCAGTGTTCTGCATGTTCCTCATAGCCTGCAGGGCATCATGGACTGAGCAGGACGCGTTGGCAAGGATGAAGGTGCAGCATGAGTCTTCTACCATGGCACACACACCTCCCCGCTGGGCGGCCACTAGGTCAAGAGCAAGGCGGCCCTGGACAATCACCTGGGCCATGGCGGCTACCCGGGCCTCTCGGCCTTGCTGCAGCCAGACTAATGCGCCGACACAGGCCCAGAACCTGCAATCAATGGTCTCCAGATGCAGAGTGTTCCTCGCCGCTCCCACCCAGGGGAACAGTGCCATCAGGATTTTGGAGGAGACTGACCAGTGTTTGTGTTTGAGGTGCACATTCGAGCCCCACACTGGATCAGGTTTGTGAGCTCCATCACTCATTCAATCAGCTTTTACAGTGGTGGCCGACTTGGTGAAGTTAGCGGTCAAAATCACACGGTGAGGTCCTCACGTGGAGATGACCAGCACTTTCTTTGTATAACCTTGACGAGTACCAGGTCGCGTGGGGACAGGGCCTCCTATGTGGGAGACTGAGAAGATGTCGGGAGATCATTTGCAATGATACCTCAGGTAGATTCCAAGATGCCGTCCCATAGCTTGAATCACGCGGCTCAGGAAGCAAGCACCACCATCACTTTAAATGACTCGTGGTATTCCATGGTTTGGAATGGTCCTTTTGCATATGGCTTTTGCAACTGCCCTGTCGTCCGCTTTCTTGGATGGGCATATCTCAGCCCACTTGGTCAATGACCACCAGACAGTACCTGTATATCCCACCTTGGTTCAGCTCGATGAAATCCATGTTCAGGAACCTGAAGACAGCTTCTGAAAAAAATTAAAGTAGGTTTGGACACCTCTGGGACTATATTATCCCTCCTGTTGAGACATGGTTCCTCCCATGGCTCAATTTGGCAATCTCTTCAAACAATGATTGTGGAACGCATGGCTTGTTTGCATAGGGGCCGTTCTTGTGTTGAGTGGCTCCTTCTGTTGCCAACAGTAGTTTCTCGTTTCTGGTCATTTATTTTAACCCTTTGTAAGAAGGTTTAGTCTCAATTGAAACATTTTCACCATTTTGCATATGGAGGCAATACAACCAATATAAAAGAGTTGCCAATGGTTTTATGGCATTGCTTGCTGGGCAATAATCTTTCCAATCAATATTGGAGTGGTTGCTGTTTCGTTTTATTACGTCAGAAAGTTTATCGGACCTGTCTCCTCAAATGTTTCAACTGAGAGAACGTTCTTACAGTGCAAATGGTGGATCCACATCCCCCTCTCGGCTGTTTTCACGTCTGTTGGTTGGTCAGCAATGCTTGGTATGGATGTTCCCACTTTAAGGTTTTATAGCCATAAAATACTTATTGAGGGTTGGATTGATTCACACACAGCACTACTGAAGGCCTAAGTGTGAAATTCATGTCCCGCCACTACTTTACATGTTTTCCTACGAATACTGTATCAATGTCTGGTTCCAGTTCTGCGTCAGCTCAACTCGTCCATGGCTCTCTCTTCGCTGACTTCGGGTCAGTGTCGCCTTTCGCCGCTAGTGCAGGTCATCCAGGACTGCAGTCAGCTTTACCATTTCATGGTCAAGCTGCTCTTCAAGCTTCACGCATGTAAGTCCATGCTGTCCTACACTTGGGTGCCGGCCTACCTCATCAAGTTTCCCCTTTCAGGTCTACCCGCCGACACCCTCCAGGGACACCGGGATCGCTTCCGGGACCAGTTCCAGAGGTTAACCCAGACTACTTAAACTTGATTATTAATTCTTTCACCGTGCTCGTTCCTTCATTTTCTGCTAGCCCTCCTACTTAAATTGATTGGATGTTTAGTAAGGCAGTGGCAACCATTAAGTAAATAGCAGATGCAAACAGCAGCCTCTTAAAAGTCAGTTTGAAAAATAAGCGAGTTATGATTTTATTTTCATGTTGCTGTATTCCCTTTAACGGGAACATTTTTTTCAGATAAGCAATGTTTTAATAAAAAGGTATTTTAAAAAGGCAATTTATAATTACCAAATTTTCACATCTATAGGGTGCACTTAAGTCTACAATTTTCTCTAAAATGCTCGGTGCGCCCAAATGGTGTGTGGGTTTTGTCTGTCCACTAAAGTCCATTTTTGTATGTCCTTGACCGCTTAAGTGACTGGTTTTATTTCTTGCCAACACGCTACTTATTGCGATCAACCTTTCAGGCGTTCACTCTAAAAATAGCCTCCCCACGCATTCCAAGCATTACGGTAAATCCATTCAAAAACATCCCCGGGGATTGGAAAGGCATTTGACTTACGTATGCTTGCAGTGCTTGTAACCCTCAAAAACACTCTCAATACTTAAAGAAACGCCATATCAGAGCCATGGATCGAACACAATTTAACAGCTTAGCTCACGCATTGCTAACGGATGGCCAACATTGTAGTTCGGGAAGGCAGCGTCGCACGAGTTATGTGACGATTTGGAATGAATTGTTGATGGCAATATAACAGCCAGGATAATCAAAGGCTGGGGAGTGATGCATGTCAGGAGTTACAATGGATTTTGGATGGCTGGGCTCAAGTGTCGGCCAGCACTATACAAGCTTTCGCCAAAGCAGGAATCAAGTTCCAGGAATACACAACTCTGACTGACAGTGGAGCCTAGCATGTTAAATACCGAACTCTTTATATAAGAGTGTACCTTTTACCCCAATAAAGCATTATCAAACTTAGTTTTGCCCGTGCTGTCTTAAAAAAACTCTAGTGCCAAAAAACAGGAAATATACCCGCACATGAGACTGCACCCTTTCACAGTGCATTTCATAGGTGTGAAAATACGATATTTTGTGAAAAAATATTTTCTGCTATTTTATTCTCAAACATTGAGATTTTCTTTTTTTTTTAATGATATGCCAATTTGTTTCCCGTATTTACTCGCATATAAGCCGCTTTTGTCAGATTTAAAAATGATGATTGAATTGAGGGTACGGCTTAAATGTAACGACGTAAGCGAATTCAGTCGATACTTTCATTTATATCAAAATAGAGAAAAGATAAACCGCTAATCAAAATGTATTTTGACGTATATGAATGAAAATTTAAAAAAAATGTACGTACCTTGCATAAAACGTGAAAAAAACTCGCGTTCCCGTCACTGCTCGCTCGGGGCGCAGCCATTTTACCTTGGGGCGCTTGCGTATTAACCTAGTTAAACGTGCTCTGACTGGCCAGACGCGAGTATCCTTGATTTTGAAATTGACCCACTGCATCACAGATTATATTAACTTCCGTGTTGAGAACACTGCCCTCAAAGAAGGTCTGTTGTTTCTCCAACAATAAGCCGTGGGTCACCAGGGATCTAAGGGCCCTCCTGAGCAAGAAGAAGAGGGCTTATAGGTCTTGGGAGAAAGTGAATCTGAAAATGGTCCACAAGGAACTGGGAAGAGAGAGATAATGAAGGGGAAGACCATTTACAAGAGGAAGCTAGAGAACCAACTCCAGAGAGGCAACACTAAAGAGTTCTGGAGGAGCTTGAGGACCATTTCGGGCCAAGGAGGCAACAGTGACAGAGCCCCGAAGTACACAGACATGGAGTGGGCTAATCAGTTCTTTAACAGATTCAGTTATGCCCCCACTCCCTTGACCCCCCAGACCAGAAGCAACTCCTCCCCCCTCTTTCTCCTCTTCCTCCCCTCTTCCACCGGTGTCTGCATTACTGTCGATCAGGTGATAAACAGCTTAAGAAAATCGAGCCAAGGAAGGCTACCGTTCCAGACGGCCTCAGCTCCAGACTACTGGGAGACTGTGTGGATCAGCTTGGCAAAGTTATTCTGCATATTTTCAACCTCAGCGTCAGTCTGCAGAAGGTCCCCACCTTGTGGAAAACTTCCTGTGTGGTCCCAGTTCCAAAGATTGCGAACCCCAGGGAGCCGGTACTCGGGCGATTCGCCTAAGACGTTAAGCCGACGGACATCTGGCTGAGGGACAGTTCGCCGAGGGGGCGTTTGGCCGAACATATAGTTAGCCGACTGGATAGTCAGCCCACGGTCGTTGCGCCGACGCGCTCACCCTGCCCCCTGTCGTGTGTGTGTACGTTTCTCAACCTCGGCCCGCGGGCCATTTACAGTCCTTACAGATAACAACATTCATTTAGAATAAGAAGGGCATTTATTCATGGCCAAACACACACAGAACCGTACGCGACAGAAGAAAAAAGGTAGTTATGATAGTCAGTACTGTAAATCCTACTCCGGAAAATTTACACCAGAATAGAAAACAGTGAGATTAATCTTTTAATTAAGGTTCTCAGCAAATCATTTTGAATATATATTTCCTAAAATAATGGGAAATTATTTAAAATTAAAATATTGTTCCTTTTGGCACACATCACTAGAAGTGTGTTCCATAGCATTTTCAGGTATTGTTCTCTAAGCCCCTAGTCTGTCCTATAGTGTTGTTTTTCTCACATAACAAGGGTGCGTGTAGGTGTACATATATAACAATATTGAATAAAAAGGACGGGCAGCACATTACAGTACTACGTCAGGCGTCGGGAACCTTTTTGACGAAGAGCCATAAACAATTCATATTTTCAAACATTATTCCTTGAGAGCCATACGCAGAATTTAAAAGTAAAAATACATGAAAATGTGATCATTTATTATTCATTTCACAACTTTGAAAGTAAAAAAAAAGTCTGAATTCTTTTGAGAACATTTTTTCACTGTTGCTTATCAATGAGTATCAATGAGAGAATACATTCAGAAGAATCTAATGAAGAAAAAATATGATTTACAAAGGCGGAGAGCCATATACACCCATCCAAAGAGCCACATATGGCTCCCGAGCCATAGGTTCCCTACCCCTGTACTGCGTACTTGTATGTAGGAATATGTCCAGCGGGGTTGGACCGGTCTTTCCTCTAACATATCCTAAATTTCATCCAACGTATATTAATTGTAATTTTTTGTAAACTGTCTGTGTGTGAAAAAAAATGGTGTTTAATTCATTATTTTATTAAACAAATAAAAGCAAGACTCAAAGTCTCAGGCTAGTGTATTGTGAATGTTTACATATACTGTATGTGTGCCCCTCAGCTTTAGTCGTCTTGCCAAGTGGTTTAGGCTGTTCTTACCAGTGCAAGCGTCACCAAAAGGATTATTTTAGTTGGGTGACAAATGGATCACAAAAGAAATTTACTGGACAATGCTCACCATCAGACGTAAACAACATGAAGACTTTATAAGTTAACTGGCCAAAGAGTACCATCCTCTGGATGCAAGTTTAATAATGGGTCATTTGGGAGTAAATGGACATGGTTCAGATGAATAAGTCAAGAGCCAGTTCAAAGATAATCATTTTACTTGCTTTTCAATATTAAACACATTATCAATAAGCTGCCATTCTAAAAATTATTTAATAAAAAAGAAAAAGTGAATTCACAGATGGTGTTTTTATTAAAGCAGTAAAAAACTTACAAATGATGTACAAAGATTACAAATACAATACAAACTATTTACAAAAATTACAAATAACTTACTGTTATAACTACTATTTTTATTCTGTCTCGTACTGTTCTGTGTGTTTGGCCGTGAATAAATGCCCTTGTTATTCTAAAAGAACGCTGTTATCTGTAAGGGCTGTAAATGGCCCGCGGGCCGAGGTTGAGAAACATGTACACACACACACGACCGGGGCGGGGCAAGCACATCAGCGCAACGTCCGAGGCCAGGGCGAGCGCGTCGCCGCAACGTCCATCGGCTGACTATCCGGTCGGTTGACTATCCGGTCGGCTAACTATCCGTTCGGCTAACTCCGTTGGGCCAAATGCCCCCTCGACGAACTGTCCCTCGGCCAGACGTCCGTCGGCGAAACCTATTGTGGCAAATCGTCCGGTCAGGCAGGGAGCCAAACCACTTCAGGCCGGTAGCATCACCTGATCAAGATAATGGAGAGAATCGTCCTCAATCACTTCAGCCCCCTGATGAATGCTTCCTCACTGACAGACCACAATATGTAAGACTTCAGGACTGTATGTCTGATGTGGTAGCTTGCAGCACGGTGGCCCCACAAGGCACAGTGCTCTCCCCACTCCTCTTTCCCCTCTACATATCAGACTTCAAACATAATACAGACACCTGCCACCTCCAGAAGTTCTATGACCACATCGCTATTGTTGGACGAGTGACTATATCAACACCGGTTAGACAAAGGAAATGGTAATCGATTTTCGGATGAAACCTCAACAGACCACTCTGGTGAACATCCAGGATACAGACATTGAAATTGTGGAAAATTTTAAGTATCTGGGTGTTCGCATCAACAACAAACTAGACTGGTCCACAAACATAGATGCCCTGTATAAAAGGGGCCACAGCCACCTCTACCTACTGACGCGACTATGGTCCTTTGGAGTGTGCAGGACACTGCTCAGGACCTTTTACGACACCGTGGTTGCATCTAATTTCCTATGTTTTCCTTTGTTTTCATTAAAAGGCAGGATATACCTTGCTTTTCGTTCAAGCACCTAGGTGGACAGCTTAGGGTCCTATAGTTGTAGTTTGAGTTTTAGTCTTTAGTAGAGAGCACCGCTAACGTTTCCAGCGAAGCTTGTTTCAGTGTTCATCAAAATTGACTATAATGTTTTGTCAAAGAAGAATGCTGTACATTATCAATTACTAGGAATTGATATAAATGAAGCTGAAGAATTGTCTGTGTGCCTTCGTCTCACTCTCTGACCCGGGTATCTGGGTAGCTGAGCGCTATCAAAGAGCATCACAATTTTAAGCTAACTCGCTATTATTGATTTTTTTTTTCCGTTGTATTTCTTGTAGTTCGAAAGTGACAACTATTGGAGTAATACGAGCCATCGATGTAATTAAGAAATTTTGACATTGGAAGCAATACGGTTGCCTTATGATAACTTCCTTATGATCTTGACCCTAATAATGTGCTTTTGATTCATACAGTATGTCAGAAATACCAATAGGGTTGATTGGTTTTAAGATTTGCCCTTCAAAGTACACATTTGTTGGTGAAAATTGGGAATCAGGTGGCGGCTTATCCGTGAGAAATTTTAAAATTAAAAAATTTCAAGGCAAATATCAGGGTGCGTCTTATACACGACTGAATACAGTTAAAAGGTCAATGCTGAAGCATTAAAGATGGTCTTATGCTCGACAGCCTAAAGACATTCTTCAACAGAGCTCGCGAAATGATGTACTTCAAGAGATTGATCCAGATTCCCAGACTGCCCGATGTAAGAATCCTCTCTGTTCTTCCATTCGACATCAGGCAAATTTCCTTTAGTCTTTTTTTTCGTGCCTTCTAGTCGCCGCCAAACTTTCTACACGCCGCCTCCCTGGCTAAGCACGTCAAACTGGTGGTGGTCATCCCTGACGAGGAGGATGACGGCGATGACGACGATGAGCCTGAGCCACAACCCGACATCTTTGATCAGGCCTTTGGCCCGCCTGATGGAGCCTTCGACGACAGGTGCACCTGCTGCTTAGATCAGGGGTGCTGGTGGTACTCAGCAATTTATTTGGCCCCCAAAAATAAATCCCGACTTCATATTTACGCTAAAATAGAAATTGTTTGTGTCCAAAAATTGGGAAATATTTCTTAGCAGTCATTTGCTGCGATCTTCTCCCAATCTGAATGAATTGGACATCAACTGCCATCAAAGTGCTGAAATATCATTCACCGAGTTTATTCATTTTTGACATCTTTAAACTTGTGTATGTTTTGATTAAATTGTAACTAAAATTTAATTTTCATCTTTTGATTTATAAAATTATTTTTTACCTTTCAATTTTTAGAATTCATTTTTATCCATATTGGTGACTTTTATTTTTAAATATTTAAGTTTTACGATATTTAATTAAATTTCGAAATGTTTGCGAATTTACAGCCACTGATTTCCTACAAAGTGATCTGGTTTTTGCTGTTTTTGCAACAGAGATGTCCAGATTGAGAACCTGAAGCGTGAGCTGGAGATGTTGCGAGGTGAACTGGAAAAGGTGAAAGCTGAGGTGAGAAGCGGATTCATGCTCTTCTTTGTTTGAAGGGATACCAACTATTGTACTTCCCATTTGTGGAATTTGGTGAACTGGTCCCAGTCGTTCTGGAAAAATTGAGAAGGGATGCTATACTACTTAAGCAGTTAACCACGGACGTTGTTATTGGGCCACTCCCATTTAGAGATTTAAGGGAAGTGATGGGTAACATCCTTTGGACTTTGACGCATTCCTGCTCACTTCTGTAGATTGTGAATCACTTGTACATTTTGGGTAACTCTGTCATCAAATAAAAGCAAAACCAAATCAAAGGCCTTTATTGTCATCATACATTTTTTGGACAAAGTCGGCGGGCCGTAGTTTGCCCATGTCTGTGCTACTCCATAAAGTGCTTTTTCCCAGTACCAGAACACAAATAAGTAATATAAAAATATAAATACTCACATCCTGCTCAGGTAAATTCTAAGCTATTGCACATTGTTATTGCACACCCCGAAGTTATTGCACAGAAGGGATTGTGTGTCGTGCTAACGCAAGTTCGGAGTCTGATGGCTGTGGGGAAAAAAAACTGTCCTTAAGTATATTTTTCCATGCTTTGTGAGACCTGTAGCGTCTAATAAGATGAATAAGTTAAGAATACGATGGATCACTTACCTCTCACAGTCTTTATACTTACCCTCCCTCAGTCAGCCTGTGGAAGGCAGATCCACGCCAAACGAACTTCCTGTTACCTCATTGCGACTAAATTTCATAGAAGGGATTTGTGTTGTCGTCACGTCACGTGTTGCTGCAGGTTCAGAGTCCTGATGGCTGTTGGGGAAAAAGCTGTCCTTGAGCCTGTTTGTCCATGCTTTGTAGGACCTGTAGCGTCTGCCAGATGGAAGCAACTGGAACAGGTTGTGACCAAGGTGGTATTGGTCCCTGACAATGTTCCGGCTCCGCTGAGGCAGCGAGGGCTGGCAATGTCTTCCAGTGAGGGCAGAGAGCACCCGATGATCTTCTGGGCGGTGTTGATCACTCTCTGCATGGCTTTTCTGTTGCTGCTGTGCTTCCAGCATACGATATTTTAATGCAGTATGCCAGGATGTTCTCCACAGTGGCTCTATAGAAGGTTACCAGAAACTTAGTGTCCAAGTTGTTTCTCCTGAGTACCCTCAGGAAATGTTTCTGGGCCTTCTTCACCACCGCCGTGGTGTTGGTAGACCAGGAGAGATTTTCCATGACGTGGACCCTCACGAATTTTAAGGACTGGACCATACTCCATTTATGAGGAGTGAGGCCAGATCTGTGCTGCGTTTGCGAAAGTCCAGGATTATTTATATAGTTTTCGTGGTGTTTAGTGTGATATTGTTCACCACAGACCTCATCTTTCTAGGCAGACAGAATTTTCTTTTGATTGTGATGGAATTATGGTCATTTCCTGTTGATTTTGAGGCTGTGGAATTTTTTGTTTTTGTCAGAAATAATAACCTCCAGTGGGCAGGGTCCAAGTCAATGGAAAAGTTGGAAATATTTGGAGCCATGAGAAGTGAAAAAAAATGTCAAATTTGTGTCTTTTGCAATAAAAAAAAATCTCTAACTTTTGCATGCTACTCTTTGTGATTTTTTTATGTGATGAATGCATCTGTCCAGGCCCAGCGTTACATAACTCAACTGAAGTCACAGATCAACAGCCTGGAGGCGGAGCTAGAGGAGCAGCGGGCACAAAAGCAGCGTGCCTTGGCAGAGAACGAGCAGCTGCGTGTGGCGCTGGAGGGGGTGCGACGGCGTAACACTGAGTATGAAGGGCGGCAGAGCGCCTTTGTGGAGGCTGAACGTGAGACTTCTGTCGCTTTTTGAGAGGAGGCTGGTTGGTGGGTGGGTGTGGCTCCCCCTCTGACATTTTTGGTGTGGGTGGGGGGTTTCAGAGAGATCTCAGGCTACGGAGCAGCGCTACTCAAAGCTGAAGGAGAAGCACACGGAGCTGGTAGCCAGTCACGCCGAACTGCTTCGCAAGGTAATCTGCTCACGCTTACCACTTCTCAAATGTTTGAGCAAGGATACTTGGCTCCATGGGTACCACCAGCCGTAAAGCTGAAGTAACCAACATGTGGTCTCGTTATTGCCGCTAGATTTCATTTTGAATGGCAGCGGTAAATTCATACCCTCAAAACCCACTTACCCTATTTGTTCGAGTATAACGAGCAAATTTTTATTTGGAAAACCTGGAGCAAATTTCGGGTACATGAATCCCAGTGAAACCGTGCTCTCCACCGGAGGAAAAAGTCCCCTCGGCAACCGTTATAATGAGAACTAAAGACAAAAACGCACTGATAAGAGTGAAATGTGAAAAAGCTTCAAATTAATTGTCGAATACGAAACAGAAACTTGCGTTGGCTTTGCTGAATGTAGTCAATGTGGAGCTTTGCCCTCGTACGAGAGCAAAAAGACTGGCACCTCGACGCTGCGCAGGCGTTTAATCATCTGTAATGGCAAAAGTGATGATCGTGAAACATCTATATAATCATATAAAATATGTAAATGTTTAATCAGTCTTGTTTAACCTACCGTATTTACTCGTATATACGCCGCTTTTGTCGGACCAAAAATTAATGAATCGAGGGTACGGCTCATGCTAATAAAAACACGACATGCACGAAAATGCAAGTTGATGACGTCATTTATTTCAAAATAGAGAAAATATAAGCCGATAAAACCCTAAAAAAAATATTTTGACGTCAATGAATGAAATTCAAGGTAGAAAAAACATATGTATCTTGCATAAAACGTGAAAAAACTTTGTCGTTGTGAAGCGATACCTGGAAGCTTGTAACTCGGGTGTTGGGGCTACTGGCCAACACTTAATTAAACTCGAACACAGAAACACACTCTGAGGCAGATGGAATGAAAGTTAAAGGCCGCGTCTGCAGAGGCGGGGAGTGGACCATCCTGAGGCCGAGAGTGTGACTACTCTCCAAGCTCCTCGAAGCTATCTCCCGCCGAAAAGCTGCTTCAACGGTAGTTTTATTAGAGATAAGACAAGTCATAAAAATGGGAGGCGTTAATACAAATGAAGGAGGTGGAGTGCAGAAGGTGTAGTGCACATTTTAACCAATAGGTGTAAGTTAAATTCTATTCTAGTAACTTTTAATACATCATAATGAAAAGGGTGCAAGACTAAATATAAGAATACAAATATATTTCACATCGGGAAACATGTTTTTTTTCCAGACTAGGATAAAGTTTCATTGCACATTAATTTGGTGGATAGCAGTGGTGCACTCACTGTTTGAGTTTGCCTAGGGAGTTATGCAGAGATGTACTTAGGATTTTATAGAAAATGTAATCTTTTTGGTTGGGAGGAGGCGCAAAAGCTTTAATTCTTTCTCGGTGGGGTGCAACACAAATTAATTAGGAAGGACTGAGTTAAATGGAACTTGAACTGACACGAGCCTTTGAAAAATGCTGAATTTTATGACATAAATCGAGCATAGCACACTTTAAGAAGGGCCATTTTGGCGTCTTTCTCACCTTTGCCGACAGAGTGCGGACACGGTGAAGATGCTGTCGGTGACACAGCAGACTCAGGAGGAGGTAGAGAGGACCAAACGCCAGCTTTCGTTTGAAGTGGATCGCATCAGGCAGGAAGCGGAGATGAAGGTGGGTTTGGTGTCATACTCTGGCGCATTGGGATTTCCAAGTCCCGAAATCCTCTCTGGCAGTTGGAAGAGCAGAAACTTGAAATGGAAAGGTTGAGGAGAGAGCTCTCAGAGAAGATGGCAGAAATAACCCACATCAATGCCAATCTGCAGAGCAGCGAGCAGGTGACTGGTTGCCAAATCGAAGCACCAGGCGGACTGTGGCCCTCACCATTACAGATTTTTTTTTCTTGGTTAGACTTCAGCTCAGGTGGCCAGCACAGTGAGTGCCCTGCAGGCAGAGAAGGAGCGTCTGATGCGCTCGGTGAGCGAAAAAGAGGCAGAGCTTTCGTCGGTGCGCCAGAGTGCACAACTGCAGAGCTCCGCCATACAACAGACTCAAGACAAGAGCTCCAAGGAATTGGCTCAGCTGCAAGCCAGGCTACACGACAAGGTGACTCCTTACCCTTACTTTTCCCTGTTTTGCCCCTTCAGCCTATCCCCCCTCCCCCTTATTTCCCTTTTTCGCCATTCCTTTAGCTCAAGTGTGCTCATTCTGTCGATCGCCAATGTAGTATTGGTAGATCGCCTTAGAGCAGGGGTGGCCAACCCGCGGCTCGCGAGCCGCATGCGGCTCTTTGCCCGGTTTCATGCGGCTCTTACGTCCATATCAAAGTTTGTATTTGTGTTTTATTTGCGTGTGCGCTTCGCTTGAGTTCAATACGGTATTTTCGTCAAATGCGCATGTGCTTGGGATGAAAACACCTCAAAGTTTCCCAGTAGGAGCAAGGTCATTTGAGTAAAGGTTTTTAACAGAGTGGGAGAGCTCCCGTGAACCAGAAGCGACAATGAACGGCGTCGCGCACACAAAAAGTATCCCAAAGATCGAGCGTCGGCTGAAAAAGCCACACCCCCTGCGAGGCAGACCAAGGCGAGAGTGCTCAGCCGGGAGCAGCCAATAGGAGAGCGAGGTGTACACCCACGTGGTGGGCGCGCTAGTTAAAAGCCATTCATAATAAATGACAGCTCACAAGGAGCGAATGTTGCGCAAAAATAGGCTCTGATTTTATGACAGAAGTCCCACTAAGTAACATGCATAGTAAAAGAAAAACGCTATTGTAAATTATTATATTTTTGTTTGTGGACTTGGTTGAACTGAGAGTTTGTCTGTGTGAGACAGTGCACACAATGTTCATTGTTGATAATGACTGGCCTGTGCTGTTAGTACTGTAGGAGTCAATTTATGTCATTACTATTCTGGTGTGTGACATTTACAATAAATCTGTGTGATGTGGCTCTTTGCGGTAACACGGTAAAAAATGTGGCTCTTGGTCTCTGACTGGTTGGCCACCCCTGCCTTAGAGTAAGATTTTCTGTCTGTTAGGTGTAATGTCCCCATTGCAATACTCAGACTTTTATCATATCTGTTCACAGCCATGGCTAACTTATGTGATCTGTCACAGCTGCTTGCTAAGTTGCTCCTTTAATTTTGAAAAGATAAGACAATTGTCATTTTGTTTCTCTTCAAAGAAGCATTTATCAATGTTTGCTTCTCTTTTAATTACCCTTTGGCTGCCTGAGGCTGGAAGGATTATGCTGTCGAAAAATTGCATTTTTACCATTTCAAGTCCAATTATACCAATTTTAGCTTCCTCAGATAAATCATATCATTATGAAGAAACATTTTCTTTCAAAATTAAAACTTAATTTAAAAGATATATTTTAAAAATACAAAAGTCCATCTTTTGTTTGCTTGTAATACTCAATAATATAGATAATGGCCATCTCTAATAAAAAACAATGAGATAGAGACACGTAGGTACGTACCTACGTAGGTACGTACGTCCGTACGCGTGTACGGACGTGCGTACGGATGTGCGTGTGTATGTACGTGCGTACGTACATACACGGACACAATCCAATATCCTTTTTTTAAATGTTTTTTCAGAGGGTTGGAACGAATTAATTTGTTTTTACTTCATTTCTATGGGAAACGTTTGTTCGAGTTAGGAGAATATAGACTTACGAGCTCAGTCCTGGAACAAATCTCGAGGTACCACTGTACTACCAAAATGTGTATAATAATTAAAAATAGACAGATTTTGCGGAGAGCAGAGAGAGACTGACAGAGTGAGAGGGGGAAGAGGGTGGGGACTTTGCACGGCAACGCGCTCGTAACATAATTTAAACCAATTTAACTTGGATTACGATGCGGACACACTCAAAAATAAGTTTGATTTAACCTTACACTAAACTCAAATTCTAATTCTGTTTTAAATTTTGATACCATTCTTCTCCTGGCTGGGTTGGCTCTATTTACCCCACCTCCACCCTGACTTTCAGATGCAACTATGACCTTTGTTTTTGTATTCCCTTCAAAATATTCCCAAAAAGATGCACACAATTGTCCTCACAATAGGATAACGCACGATCACTTTCCAATGAGAAGTAATATATATACACAATTAAAACTGGCTAACGGGAAAAAACACATAAAAAAAATGCAACGCTCCGCCAAGTGCTCGCATAGACATTACACGAGGGAGTTGCAACCACAGAGACGTTACACGAGGGAGTTGCGGGGAGAGAGAGACAATGCCCATGATATTCTTATGAGCAGTCTCTCTTTTTGCAAAACTAATCTCACCTAATTCATCCTTCACTACTACTATGGTAGACGAATCAGATGGACCAATTTGATTGCAAGTCTTTTCTTCTTTTCCTTTCCGTTTCATAATCCGGGTCCATTCAGCCTCTGTTCTGTTTAAGTTGAATGTAACTTCTTACCCTCTGCAGGATAAACAAGAGGAGTTGCTAAAGCAGAAGTTCCTGGACGAGCAGTTTGCATTGCTGCGGGGCACGGTGAGCGAAGCAGAGAACATTATACGAGATGCCGCTGCCAAGCTGGACGATCCCCTGCACATCCGGTGCACCAGCTCCCCAGGTTCTTCGCTTTCACTCTACTACTTCTCTATGCGTGATGAGTAATGTAACCAGATTGGGCAGGTTTCCACACAATCTATTTAAAAAAAACTGGGTGAGTTGATAAAATTCAGCAAAAATCAGCAATTTTGGAAGAATTATTTTTGATTAATAACAGTTCATCTTATAGCTATCTCTACTAGAATTTGAACGATAAAATATTTACAAAGGTCGATACGGGGAAAAAATCTACTATTGCCTGCAGCCATTTTTTTCAAAGATGATATTTGAGGCCAACTTACTTTTTTCCCTTAAAACATCTTGATTAGAAAAAAACTAAACGTGTTATATGAATATATATATTAGAAATTAGACCAATAGAATTCCAAACATGTATTGAACTTTAGGTTTACCCATACACAACCAAGTAAAACAGAAAAGGCAAGGAGCTGTGAATTAGAGGTCAGATCTTTATCCCGGGCCCGAACCCTAAAGGCCTAAAATGTCAATCATTACTTGGGGTTCGGTCGGGCTGGGCTTCTGTATAATGTATACTAAAACGATGTGTGCTCTCACGCTGACTTTTTTTTAAACATATATGTTTATAAAAATCCATATTAAAACTGTGTGGATACTATACTAACGAATACTTGTTATAAAATAAATTATGTGGATAAAAGAGAGAAGGTGCTGTAATGTAATTGCAATTGGAGCCAGCATGCTCTGTGCACGTCACGTGAACGTCCCCCTCTTAATAATCTTCCCCTCTGGAAGTCTGCATTTGTTTTGATTTGGGGCAAGAAATTAAGGATAGACTAAAGAAAGGAGAACTGAAAAGACAAAAACGCACCGGTAAGACTGAGGTGTGAAAAAGCTTCAAATTAATTGTTGATTATGCATTAATCCTGTTTTATTGCAAGAAATGACACCCTCTTGTTTTACTTCTAAAATTGGGTTGATTGTCAAATTATACAACATTATTCTTTTAATTTCATGAAATTAAAATGTTACATGCACTATAAATTTTAATAGACTAAAATTTGTCTGCAAAAAAGGCAAATTTGTAATTTGACAAGGATTTCTATAGACAAGATTTTAATGATAATTACCGTATGTACTCTATTAGCCGCACCCTGAAAATTGCCTTGATTTTTTTTTTGATTTTACAATTTCTCGCATATAAGTAGCCCCCCTGATTTCCAATTTTCACCTCCATATTCATGGTTTTAATAGGGAGTACAAATGTATTACTTTAAAGCGAAAATCTTAAGACGAATCATCCCTAGTGGTATTTCTGAGATACTGTATGAATCAAAAGCACATTATTAGGGTCAGTATCATAAGGAAGTTACTACACCTGTCTTTGTGAATGCAAAATATTAAATTATTCAATTTGAAAAAAGTCTTTCTTGATGAGAACCTGATGCTTTCTAATTACAGAAATTACAATTTTCTTTCCAGAAGTTTAAAATGTTGTGGCCATTTTGCTTCTAATGTCAAAATATCTCTTTCGATGGTCCATATTACTTCAATTGTTGTCACTTTCAAATAACAGATACAACGAAAAAAAGTCATTATTAGCGAATTAGCTTAGCATTAGGGTTTAACTAGGTTTATACATCAGCGCCCTAGGTTAGCTGGATGTGCCTCGAGGGAGTTGTGACGGTGCCGGTAATCCTTTCAATCAAGAAATTATGCTAGCTTTGAAGTCTGTTCTTTGAATCAAAGAGGATTTTTGTTATGACAGGCAGCGCTTTTTTGCTTTCTGTATGTGTTACCAAGTAAATGTATTTCAACTGTTCTTGCTATTTTTTTCATTCAGATTATCTAATCAGTCGAGCAGAAGTGGCACTGAGCTCCATCGAAATGATGACCAAGGGTCAAGCGGACTATGTCAAAGACATGAAGGGTAAGCTCTGGAAAAGTATTAACAAACGCCTAAACTATGTTGTCCATAGTATGGGTGGATCTCACCCTTGGTTGTGTTTCAGACGCGGGAGGCCTGCTGCGGTCGCTGACTCACTTCTCGCACTCAGCCGCCGATGCCATTGTGAATGGCGGCGCCACGGCACACATGGCACCAACCGACCACGCCGATCGTAAGCCTATGAACTTCATTAACTTTCCAGATTACAACATTGTTGTCGGCTCCAATCATGTCCAATTTATTTGGACCAATCAACATCTTGCAATGTCGATGCCAACTAATGTTTAATTAGCAGACCCTTGGCTATTGATAAAAACTTGCTACTTATGACTTCATTTTAAAATTAATATGCTGACTTTGGGCGACCCGGTGGATCGAGTGGTTAGCGCGACAGCCTCACAGCCCAGGGGTCCTGGATTCTAATCCAGGTCATGTCCACCTGTGTGGCGTTTGCATGTTCTCGCCGGGCCTGCGTGGGTTTCCTCCGGGTACTCCGGTTTCCTCCCACATTCCAAAAACTGGCATGACAGGCTGATCGGACACTCAAAATTGCCCCTATGTAAGAGTGTGCTTGGTTGTCCGTCTCCTTGTGCCCTCGATCGGCTGGCCACCGATACAGGCCCGGAGTCAGCCGGGATAGGTCCCAGCACCCTTCGCGACCCTGATGGGGATAAAGCGGTTCAGAAAATAAGATGAGATGAGTCGTTGACCTTGAGTACGTGACCCGAGGGCACCCAGTTGGTATGGGCAATGAAAGCTTCTGCCACTAAGCGAAATGAGTTCATCACTATTACATGTCCAACCCATTTGAAGTGGAAGACTGCCATCAAATAAATATTTGTTTATGTGCTGACAGGCCTCCCACTTCAAAAGAGGAGATTGGATGTCTATTGCTGTAAATGGCAGAAAAACAATAATTAGCAGATGATTTGACATTAAAGTAATTAAAGTAATCTTTTCAAAATCAGTTCAGAAATAAGATAGTTAAGGCTTAATTCTTAGCGGCGTAAATGGCAGCCAATGTATCAACCTATTGTCTGCTATTGACAACACCAGACATCCAATCTACTTTAAATGGAATCTGCTGACACCAATTGAATGATGAATGTCCCAAAGTATGCGACGTCTACAGCTGTCAAAGCACTGAAACATGGTCATTCAATGTCAACCATCCCAGTTAAAATTGATTTAATTTACCACTGCCAATGCTGCAACTTTGTAAAGGAAACAATGTAACATAATTTAATGTAATATTTTGAGTTTGAATGGTTGTCTGTCTCTGTGTTCTCCCACTCATTGGCGACTAGTCTAGCATGTAAACCACCTTTTGACAAACGGCACTGAAAATCATATGAAATGAAATAAGTTAAATGGATTGGACATCTATTGGTGTCAATATGGCTGAAATAAAATCATTCCATGTCCATAATGTCAGTTTAAAGGGATTCTATGTATATGACTGTCACTAACAGTAAATGAGTTAAACTAATGCGACATAAAGTAATCATTTAAATGAACGTAATGTAGTTTAATTGAACGTAAAATATATGAAAGAGGGCGGCCCAGTGGTGCGAGTGGTTAGCGTGTCGGCCTCACAGCTCTGGGGTTCTGGGTACTAATCCAGGGTGGTCCACCTGTGTGGACTTTGCATGTTCTGTGCATGGATTTCCCCCGGGTACTCTGGTTTCCTTCCACATTCCAAAAACATGCATGGAAGGCTGATTGGACACTCTAAATTGCCCTTAGGTATGGGTATGAGTGTGCATTGTTGTCCATATCCTTGTATCTTGCGATCGACTGGCCACCGATTCGGGTGTCCCCGCCTTTGGCCCAAAAACAGCTGGAATTGGCTGCAGCCCCCCTTCCGCACTCTTTTTACCGGGCCGTAAAGGTAAATTACTTTGATCAAATTGCAGATCAGGACCTGTATCTCTTTCAATCCCCTAAAATGTCACCTCAGTTAAAAAGGATTTGATGTATATTACATGTCAATGGCAGGAAATGAGTTAAAGTAAATTAATGCAACGTAACAGTGTCAGAAGTAACGGTGTAAGTGTAAGTATGTGATATAAATTGATTGGACATCTAGGGCAGTCTGACAGTGAATAACAATTTTCTTAAATACTCCGATTGAATACCACCCCATATATTCAACACCTGACACAGCTGTGATGGCAGTGAGTGAGATGTGCAAAAATCCACGTTTTTACGGTTTATTTCGGTGGAAGAAGATAAAGGGTGGAAAATGACTCATTGAGCGTCCTCTGCAGGACTGACAGAGAACTGCAGAAGCTGTGCTGCTCAGTCCCTGCAGTACTTGCAGGAGCTCAAGTCCAAGGGCGGGATCAAAAGCGCCGACCCTGCCTCCATCCGGATCATCATTCAGAAAATATTGCAACTGGGCCAGGTAAGCCGTCCGACAAACAACCGCCGCTTCTCGCGACCGCCGACTCAACTTGTGTTGTCATCTGTAGGAACTGCGACCCAAAGGTGCCGATGTGCGGCAGGAGGAGCTGGGAGATCTGGTAGATAAGGAGATGGCCGCGACCTCGGCTGCTATCGAGGAGGCTGTCCGGAGAATTAACGTAAGTGCTACTATTCGTCGAAGGGTTGCTCGCCTATCCCAAATACTTTGTCCATTGGGGGTTAATTGAACTTTGGTTTACTACCACATTCCAAAGACATGCAGGATTAGCTGGTTGAACACTCAAAATGGGCCATAGGTACGAGTGTGACCGTGAATTGAACTCTATTACCTTGTGTGCTGCAATTGGCTGGTCACCAATTCAGGATGCCCCCTGTCTTTTGCTCATAGTTAGCTAGTATAGGCTCCAGCACCCCCTGTGTGTGACCCTTGTGCCGAAAAGTGATTCAGATAAGAATGAATGAATATTCACTCTGTTTTCCCATTTTTGTTTTCTTTCTTGGTGTGTTGGAAATATAAATGTGCCCTAGGGAAAACCATGTTAATTGAATTGGATTGGATTGGGTAACTTTATTCATCCTGTATTCGGGAAATTTCATTGTGACAGTAGCAAGAGGGTGAGAATGCAGATACAGGAAAAGTCATAGTTATAAGTTACACAGTACAGTCGCAAAGGCCACAGAACAACAAAGCAAAAACACAAAGTGCAAAGCAAATAAAAATGAAATGAAAATGAAAATCAGACATAGGCATTGTCGTCATCATTGACTTGACAAAAAGCCTAGTAGTCATCATACCCTCAGCAGCGTATGACAAAATTGTATAGTGCTTCTCCACAAGTTCGTCTTCCCAGGCAAGACACATTTATGACATTTATTTATGACATATTCATACTTGTTAGCTCTCCGCCTTGAGCGCCATCAATCCGGCGACTGCAAGTTGCCTCACCGATGCCAACAAGAATAAGATGGATCACTTACCTCTCACAGTCTTTATACTTACCCTCCCTCAGTCAGCCTGTGGAAGGCAGATCCACGCCAAACGAACTTCCTGTTACTTCATTGCGACTTAATTTCATAGAAGGGATTTGTGTTGTCGTCACGTCACGCGTTGCTGATGTTGTTGTTGTTGCACTACAAGCGCCTGAGGATTGCCCTCAGATAGCGCTAGAGCTGCCACTGGAACGCGGATTATTTCATCCGGGGGGTAGTCGGAGGTGAGGGGGAGTCAAATGTCTCCGGCTGGATGAAAAACGTAGGGTGCCAGGGTCCGTGTTGGCAGCTCTGAGTGGTATTTGTTGGAATTCGCAGGCCGCGGCGAACGGCCTCTCAGGAGGCACCACGTGAAGGTTTCCAACTTTGTCTCCCCACGCGTTGCTGCAGGTTCAGAGTCCTGATGGCTGTTGGGAAAAAGCTGTCCTTGAGCCTGTTTGTCCGTGCTTTGTAGGACCTGTAGCGTCTGCCAGATGGAAGTAACTGGAACAGGCCGTGTCCAGGATGGTATAGGTCCCCAACAATGGACCCGGCTCTTCTGAGGTACCGGGGATTGGCAATGTCTTCTAGTGATGGCAGAGAGCAGCCGACGATCTTCTGGGCAGTGTTCATCACCCTCTGCATGGCTTTTTTGTCTGCTGCCGTGCTTCCGGCATACCACACTGTAATGCCGTAAGTCAGGATGCTCTCCACAGTGGCTCTGTAGAAGGTTGCCAGAAGCTTGGTGTCCAATTTGTCCCTTCTCAGTACCCTAAGAAAGTGGAGTCGTTTCTGGGCCTTCTTCACTACCACTGTGCTGTTTGTAGACCAGGAGAGACTATCCGTGACATGGACTCCCAGAAATTTAAAGGATTGGACCCTGTCTACACATACTCCAAATCAAAGTAAATGGAATCATTAAGAATCATTAAATCATTAAGACAGAAAAGCAGCGAAAACACGAAACGAGCAAGAGTGGACGGAGTTACTGCCACCGGCTGCCACTTGAACGGCGCCATCTTGGTTGCGGTAGCAAAAACTGGAACCACACACGGGAAGTCTTCCACAAGATGGGGAACTTCTGCAGACTGTGACCGAGGTAGAGAATATGCAGAGTCACTCTTTCAAGCTTATACGCACAGTTCCTCTGTAGTTTGGAGCTGAAGACAACAGTAGCAGAGTAGAGCCCCTCGACTCCATTTCTGGTCTGGTAAGCGCTGACAGCTCTTCCATCTTATCCCATGATGGAATGGTTGGTCAGAAGCGTTAATTCGTCTCCCGGCACTTTTGTCAGGCTCCGAATTTCCAGCGGCATTGAGGTGTTGCTCCTTCTGTTGCGTATTGTGACAGCTAGTCCTATGTGTATGACAGCGTAGGCATGGCTGAATGGTTCCAAAAAAGAAGTAGCAGAAAGAAGCCATGCTAACAGACCAAGGAAAGTTGTAAAAAGTATAAAGTACAAAGTAAAGTAAAAAGGAATGTATTAAGAAATATTAAAATGTAATTTTAAAAAAGATGGAAGGGCTGTAGAACACGAAAAACAAATAAGAATGGACAGAGCTACTACCACTGGCTGCTGCGTGAATGGCGTCGTCTTGGAGAAAATTGTAGCTTCTTATAATAATCCTTAGCATTTCGAATAATTACTGTGATAGGTTGCAGTTTTTTTCATACAATATTAGATTCCAGGGATATTTGCAAAGCACAGAATAGAAGTTCCTTGCTATTATTATTGTCTGGGTTGGGAATGTCTTACGGTGAACCAAGCAATTAGCTTGACCTGACCAGTTTACCAAGTTACAGGAAACGTCAGTCATGTTCCCATTGATAGATGTACGTGTATAATACAAGGCCATGGCCACTGAATTGCTCTATGTTTTGATGCACATCAAACTCTCCCTGCTGTCTTCGTTGAAATACATGAAGGACAATGTCTTACATTTGTGAGATTTTTGTCATTTTTTGGCCACTTTTACGTGTTGCAAGAAATATGCACGATATTCATTCTGTTAGTATTGGACTTGACACCTCGCAGCTTCAGTACATCGCGGTTTTTATATTAAGTTTTAAAAAATGTCAAAATTCACGCTGGAACTCGCAAGTGGGAGACATGATCTAAAAAAAAGGCATAAATGAGGGCACCGCTTCTTCTTTGTCGCTGAATGGGTGGCACTCAACGCTGGAGAAGCAATATTTCACTTTGGAAGAATGACCCGCTGTAAAATATAAAAGGCAGAGAGGGACAACATCTTGCCTTATCCTGTTTTGCCGGGTGAATTTTCCATCGCGCACAACACCTGTGGAGAAAAACCCAGTCAAGCCTATTCCAGATTTCTTTGGATCTTGAGTCGCCGTTAAAAATGCCTCCTGGACCATTTAAAGGGGGGGGGCCCAAGTCCGGTCCTCGAGAGCCCCTATCCAGTCTGTTTTTCATACCTCTCTCCTCTACCACACCTGAATCAAATGATCAACTCATTAGCAAGCTTTCCAGAATCTTGATACTGATCCAGATTATTTGATTTAGGTGTGTTGGTGGAGGGAGATATGGAAAACAGACCAGATAGGGGCTCTCACAGACCGGACTTCGCCATTCTGATCTAAGGCATCCAATGAGTCCAAGAAAAATGAGACATGATGATAGTGACTGAAAAAGTGACGTTTCTACATATGCTAAAGGCGTAGCACACCATTGCGGCATAAATGAATCTAACATTTGGTATGCCAAGAAAGAAGAAGCGATTATTCAGAAAACGGACATAATATCCTTTTCCAAGGACAGCAAGTGAGTGGTAACCTCATCTCATTTTCTGAAGCGCTTTAACATTATTAGGATCGCGGAAGCCTACTCCAGCACCCCCTTCTGGCCCGGAGTCACCCTGAATCGTTGGCCAGCCGATCGCAGGGCACAAGTAGACGGACAAGCATGCACACTCATACCCATACATAGAGACAATTTAGACTGGGCAATTACCCTACCATGCAGGTTTTTGGAATGTGAGAGGAAAACGTAGTACCCAGAGGAATCCCACACAGGCCCGGGGAAAACATGCAAGCTCCACACAGGTGGACCGATCTGGATTTGATTCCAGGACCCCAGAGCTTTAAGGCCGACACGCTAACCTTTCTCCACCGCGCCGCCCCGAGTGGTAACTATTAAGAATTTTAAAAAAAGAACCAGCAGTGAGATTTGCGCCGTAGATACGGCCGTGACGCTGGCTTGACAAAGCTCGAGAGCCACTCGGAACCCCCTGGCCCCTAAGTGATGAGGACCTCCTTGACATGCGCGTCTTAACATGAGGGACTCCAGAGTGGAAGAGTGTCCAAACCCCCTTGAGAGGATTGGTGCCAGCATCTAAGCTGTGCGTAGAGGTGAGCCCGACTACATCAACCCGGAATTGCTCGACCTCACGCCCGGCCACCAAGCGCTTGCTACCGTGCCCCTTCTCCGGGCCTGGCTGCCGAAGTGACCTGCGTCCGGATGAGGGAATCCGGAATTCATTGGTCTTTCTCATCATAAGGGGTCTTTTGAACCATTCTTTGTCTGGTCCCTCACCTCAGACCAGTTTGCCATGCATGACCCTACCAGGGGCACAAGGCCCCAGACAACATAGCCCCAAGGATCACTGGAACACGCAAATCCCACCACCACAACAATAAAGTGATGACTCATCAGGGGGTGCATATAACTAATATTTAACACCTAAATAGACATCTTGATAATTGTAGTTGTCTACTTGTATTTTTGTATAGGCGTGAAAACATGTAGTATGGTACTACTATTAGGGGTGATGCTAATTTGCGTTTTTTCAATTATCTCTGCCATGTCTGGTCTACATTATCTATAATATTTGAGGGATTACTGTAATGAACCATAAGTATATGATTCCTTAAATCCCATAATTATGTGTTCCTTCATGCGGCATTGTAGAAAAGTTGGTCGCATGTTATCCTCACAGTTCTGAGATGAAAGGTTTAACCCTGAGCTCCGTCCATCATCCTGTGTCAAGGCCGCCAACTTCTCCGCAATTTTACTCCTGACAACCTCCGTAAGCGCTGGAAATCCTAAAATTTGTCGGCTAACTTTTTTTTGAAGCAACCATTTCGGAAAAAAGCCAATTACTTAATTTAAATGCCTCAAACTAAACGCTATTGCTACGGCTTCCGCATCTTGCTTACACATTTGATTCAACTGCTCTATTAACCGCAAGTGCATTGTGAATCATCCAACCACGATAATAACTGATTGATTATAATATACGATCAGAATTTCGTGATGCGACCAAGCCAGGTGGCCATGGCACTGTCTATTTTGAATGTCTTTTGTATATTAGATATTTCTACGACCACTGGGCGGACTTTGCATTTTCCCACCCGCTGGCAAAGGAGAAGGCATTACCGGGACGCAAACCCATGAAGGACCGCTTAACGCTAGCTTTGTGTGCTAATGCCAGCGGTGACTTTAAAATTAAGCCGTTACTAGTGTACAATGCTGAGAACACGCGTGCCTTCAAGAAACCTTCAAGTGATGTGGCGCGTTAATGGCAATCCCAGTTTATTTTTACATTTTATGAATGTGCAGTCTTTTGTGTGTTACAGGAAGTGATGAATCAGGCACGAAAAGACACTTCAGGTATCAAGCTGGAGGTCAACGAAAGGTTTGTGCTCGTGTTGAATCGATACCATATTTGGCCTGCACTGGGCAATACTGCATCTAGAGCTCGGCATTATGACCAAAATTGTTATCACTATAGAAAAAAAAATATTAGTCTCTAATTATAATAACTATCACATCTTGTTTTCTTCAAATTTGAAACTTCAAACTTCTTTGAACAAGTAAATAAATTACGGTTCCCCTTAATCAAATATGAAAGTAATTGTAACACGCGGTGACCGTAGCTACTTCGCAGTTTTCGTTTATCGTGGCCATGTTTAGTATACATTAATCGAGGGATTACTGTAAAACAAGGAAGAAAAATATTACAGGCTGTCCTCAAATGAGGACCGTGGGTTAAAGACATTTTCAATAAGGAAGCTGCACAGGTTCGAGGCATTTAAAAAAAAAAAAAAAGAATGAGAAAACGCCAGAGAGAGTTCACTTAGATCTTTTAGTGGGTCGAGTCGATGTTTTCCTCCTCATAGTCGCTTATTTTTGCCGTGTTATTGTCCTTGCGTTCATGCTCCATTTTAGCCTCTTTCGCTTACATGCTAAAAACACAGTTCCTCATCATTCTTTTCTCATGAACGCTGTTCTGGAACTAGCGTTCATTTTACATCAGCGCCCCGTTGTCTTTGGTGGTCGAGTGGTGTAATTACGGTTTAAAATTATCAAATTGTTATCGAAAGCTTTTTACATTATCGTTTACAAAAAATTTTCTTTCAGAATCCTCAACTGCTGCACAGACCTCATGAAGGTAGTGCTTTTTTTTTAGTTAGTGTCATTTGTCACGCTCTGACTGTTTTTTGTGTCTGGAGTAGGCCATCCGCATGCTGGTCCTGGCCTCCACAGAACTGCAGAAGGAGATCGTGGAGGGGGGCAGGGTAAGCTATTTCGGACGTCGCAGGCGGTCTTATGGGCAGGCTGGTGGCCTTATCTCACTATTGTTCACGTTATTCACAGGGCGCCGCCTCCATCAAAGAGTTCTACGCCAGGAACTCGCGCTGGACTGAGGGCCTCATTTCGGCCGCCAAGGCCGTGGGCTGGGGGGCCACAGAGATGGTGTAAGTTGAGTGCCCTAATAGCTGCCACCATTTACTGATTGTCTGTCATTGACATGAACATTCTTTCGTTCGCCGTCAGCTCTCCCGAATAAAACGGTTTGGACATCTGGGAGTCTCATTAAGGGTGTTTTAAGTTAGTTTTAAGGGCCACTTGATTTGGTCATCTATCATCTTCCTTTTTGTTAGCTGATAATTTTATGCCCCGAGCTGGCCCTCGGGCCACTGGTTTGACACCCGCACTGTTAAAAAAAAAAGTTCGTGCTGGCAGCTTCTCTTCTGCAGGGAGTCAGCTGACAAGGTGGTGCTGCACACTGGCAAGTATGAAGAGCTGATAGTCTGTTCCCACGAGATCGCCGCCAGTACGGCGCAGCTGGTTGCTGCCTCCAAGGTAAGCTATGGTCGATATTGCTGATTCCGACATGAACTCTAACCGACGTGTTTGCTTTCAGGTCAAAGCAGATCGGCACAGCAAGCGGCTGACTGTGCTCCAGCAGGCCTCTCGCCTGGTCAACGAAATGGCTGCCAAGGTGGTGGCCTCTACCAAAACGGGACAAGACAACCTGGAGGATAAGGGTATGGCTGCCCTGTGAATACCGCCTTTTCTCCTGTGAGAGTCAATCATTCTTTGTCTTCAGATCCCATGGACTTCTCCGGCATGTCGCTTATCAAGTTGAAAAAAGAAGAAATGGAATCCCAGGTAAAGGCTTGAATCATTTAAATCACATTTAAATACAGGGAGCTAGTAATTGGAAGCCATTTTAAGGCACTGGACTTCCCTGGCAGGCATTTTTGTTTCTACAGTCGCTATATATGTATGCAGAGCTGCCAACCTCCGTCGACCCCATTTTCGGAGTCCCTTTGTCCCATTTCCGGAGTATTTGCGGAATGAATGTGATTCACGTGAAATTTGTATAAAAAGTATAAAAACAAGCATAGGACAATTTAAATCAAACTGTTATTATCATGTTTTTACATTAACTGAAATATTCTGTTTTTGCAAAGTTGAAAAGGTACAGCATAATGAAAATAACACAAAATTATCTTTGTGTTTGGGTCCTTCTATACCAGAGAGTATGAGAACATTTTGTGCATCAGATGACACTGAGACAAATTGGCTGATAAACTATAATGGCTGTCCCTATTGGCTCATGGCAAACAGGATTACATTTTATTACAGATTTTTAGACATGCACTTTATGCATATTTGATGTCTTTGGCATTCAAGTAGCAAACAACGTGTGCTTTCGCCCTCTTAGGTGAAGGTGCTGGAGCTGGAGTCTCTGCTGGAAAATGAGCGTCTTCGCCTGGGGGGGCTGAGGAAGCAGCACTACTCTATGGCTGGCGTGCCGTTTGAGCAGCTGGACATCGACGACAGCGAACCCTCCTCTCTGGTTTCCATCCAGTCGACCAAGTTCCACAAGCCGACGCTCATGAAGAAGCCCACGCTCGCCCAGAAACCCAGCGTCCTGCTCAAGTCTCCTGTAGGTTTTTAAAAAATGTTGTTGATGGTTTGATTCATTTAGACAATTTCAAATTTGGATTGTATTTTAGTTTTTTGTTTTCTTAGATATAAGTTTTTGCTATATGTTAATTGTATTTTCGTACCAAGTATTTTGTTTTTAATCAATTACCTGGCATTGATGACAACAGACATCCTATTCATTTTCAAATTGATTGGTCGTTTGTCAATGGCAAACACTAAGCTGATCTAGAGAAGGTGGTTTTCGGCCATTCTATTTCATAAAATGCAGTTCAGTGATCACCAAATATGGTTAGTACACAATTTCCCCTAAAGATTCAGAAGTACAGTGGTACGTCTACATACGACACCTTTACATACCAGCAGCTCGAGATACGAGGACAATTTCGAGCCAATAATTAACTCTCGATACGAGAAAAAAGATGGGAGAAAGCCAGGTGGCCAAGTCATGAGATGCTGTTTATCATTGTAGCGTCTTTTTTTGCTGCATCTCTTTCATGTATAACAGATATCTGTGAACACTCGTCGGAGCGTTGCTTTTTGTTTTCAGTGTTTTTTTTCAGTCAGTCAGCCGGAATGCCAGAGCGATCGCTGATACGAGGAGTGTATATTACTTCTCGTTGGCAAGTGGCACTGAAACATGATCACTCAATGCCAGTCATCACTTTTTGAATACATTTGACGTCTAGTATGGTCATTACATGTCTTTTTCCTCTTATGAATCATTTTTATATTTTTCATTTTATCTTTTACATATGTTTCATTATTTCGTATGTTTGGTGTCCTAATTTGTGTTCTTTTTTATACTTATTCTTTTGTACAGTTTTTTTTTAATGGTCTGTATGCTATCTTTTTGCAGTTCAAATGAGACCTGCGTCATCATTTTCAGCAAGAAAGAAGGGGGGAGTCAATCGTTGCATTGAAGTTGCTAACTGACAATCCTGCTGTTCTCTTCATATTCAACACCACACCATATTGAACGCACCACAATCAACCTTCTTTTACCAGTGTGTCGCCCAATCAATTTTGCAATACTAAAACTTGTAACTCCTGATGACTCATAGCTTTACTGATCCTAATGATCACCCATGTCAAGCATTACTAATGACATGTAGTTGCTTTTGAATTGATGAATGTAGACGTTTAGAACTCTGGGAGTTTTTCATACAGGCTACTTATGAAATTGTTGGTTTGTTGCATTCTTTTCTGATTTTTTTCTCGTCTGTGCTGAAAGCTAGCTGGAAATGTTAGTAAAAGTTTTCCTTTGTAAACAAATGTAAATGTCTGATCAATATAATAAACATTTAATTTAAACCTTTCATGCCGCAATCATTTCTTTTTTCTCCCCCAATAGAGCATTCATTTGGCTGCCATCGATGGCGTTAAACGTGCAATTCATACTTCACTGTCAATTGTACTGAAAATTATGTATGGATAGATTGAGATTGATTGATAGTACTTTGTCATTCTGATATACCGTATTGGCCCGAATAGAACATGTTTTTTTGCATTGAAATACGACATCTTAAATTCTGCGTCTAGATAGTGTACCCATTCACAATGCTAACTGGCGGCAGATATCTTTAAAGCAAATCCTGAACACTGATGGTAAATGCACTCTTTGCAATTTTGATGTTTTATCTTAGAAGATTTATTTAGTTAATTTCCATTTAAAAAAACTACAAGCCCTTTATTAACAAAAGTGAATGCACTGGAGTTTAGATATTTAGACGTTGAGACAATTTTTGCATAATTTGAATGAGGCAAAGATGCTTTTTCTCGAATATTTGAGGAAGATTTGTTTAATAAAGGGATAGTACATAATGAACATGGTAATGACCATACAATGGCGTGAAAAATGAAATGCCCCTTTCCCGATTTTGGGGGTCTTGGCAAATGTATCATACACACCATGAAATCAATTTTCATATGCCAAAAAAAAGAGAAAATGCAGTTTATTAATGATGATTTTATTTACATAGAGTGAAAAAATTACAAACTTGTGTGGCCCATTGGGAAAAAGTAATTGCCCCCTTTTTTAAAATCACAAAATAACTGACTTATCAAAATTGTCAGAAAGCTAAGTTCACCTGTTAGGTTCATTAATAATTACCCTGGTTTGTAATTATCAATAACTGCAGGCAGACATCTTATTCAATTATTGACATTTAATCAAATAGAATGGATCACGGATAAAAACCTCAGAGGGGAGATTCAGCAAGCCAGAGTTTCTCCTACAACTTCCGAACGTCTCACCGAATAGACATTTTCGTACGACTCTTATTGCCATGAATCAAAACAATTTACAGAGTTGTTGATCATTCCATCACGTATGAGTAAAAACAACATCTGGAACTACAATGACAATCAAAGTATTTTACCAATAACAAAAACAGGAGACTAGACCTAACAACATTTAGATTAGAACAATTATGCCTTCCTTGACCTAAGAATCATATAATAATTACATAAAGAAAAACCCAAAGTGCGTCACTATGTTGTAAATAACAGAAGCAACATTCTTGTTATTGGCCGAATAGCCCTGGCCTCGTTACAAAAGGGACCACCGAATCTCGAAGACTCAGATTGGGTGAATTGTTTGTATAAACATCCTGGAACAGGCAGTCCAGGTTAAAGATGACTTGGCGGTTATTGGTGACCTCGCAACACTGAGAATAATAAGAGAATGATTTAACAAATAAATGACTTAATACAACTATATTTTTAATAGTAATACAGAATAAACCCAACATTCCCCCGTTTTTATAATATGTATGTTATTAATCATTTCTTAGTAATCACGAAATGGTAATGTCGGGTGACTGTGATTTTTCCCGCCTACTCCTTACTCCCATGGCTGGTCTGAAAGAGAAAGAACATAATCATATTCGTCCAATTGGTTCTCGGATTTACCGTACTCCTGGACCTCACTGCTTTCCCCAAACCGTCCCATAAGATACAACTCATGTACTTTAGAATTTGTAGGGGCAATTGCAGTAGTTATAAGTCGGCTTAGCAAGGAGCGCAAACAGGGGATACTACATCACCCACACAATGTTAGGATAGCGGTAATTGTGCCTATAGTCACCACGAAGGATGTAGCCAAATCTTTAGATTTTCCAAAGGTCTTATCCCACCAATCTGACAATGCGGACGTATCTACTCCAGAGTGCTCTTGCATATTGCGGTTCAGTGTTTGCAGGCCAGTAATGGCCCTGGTGAGAGATCCACTGGGTGACGTGTTGTTCGGTATGAAGGTGCAACATTGTTTTCCAAACATTGCACACACGCCCCCTGTTTCAAGGATCATATCCACCGCTATGCGATTCTGGAACGCCATCAGACTGGTAGCTGCCAGTTGTTCCTTCATGGCCACAAATCCCTGTTCAGTATAATTTCCAAGTTTTGGACATTGTAATGTAAGTAATTTATTCTATCCACATTTTTGTTTGGGGTGATTAGAAGGAAGATAGACTCCCAACCTGCTGCGATCTGATTAGCCAGCTTATACTCATCTGGTACGCCCCGGGGGATGCCAATCGCATCAATGTATGTTGGATCTCCTTCGCTCCATGCCTCTCGACGATGTCGGGAGGGTCGACCCTTCACCTCCGAATTCTGAGCCGCCAATTGTATCTCCTCCACTGTGGATGGAAAAACAGACACCGGTAAGAGCAGTGAGACCAAAGTACCTAGTCCTGCCGCGTTTCGGCAGGAGTCGTATAATTTATCTACCACCCCGCCACCATAGGCCAGAACGTGGTATCAGGGGTGTAGTTTGTTTTAGAACGCCGGTACACCACGTCTCATTTATCGCCCCCAGCTTCAGACCATGCCCTGTAAGGTTTAAGCAGGTAAAATGATTAAACAGTGGAAAAATTGACTTCCTATTTACTGCGTAACAGGATAAACACTGTTTCAATATTTTTTTTTTCTTTCTTTCTTGCCAAGTAGGACACGTTTTTTCATTTGTAAAAACACTTTTCCCCAAAAGAATGGTGATTGAGGGAGTTGTTAGACCCCATCGTTTTTTCCCTTGTCTGGTAGGTTATCCTAATCTTTTGTAAGATGGTTTAGTCTCAATTGAAACCATATGGAGACGTCAAACCCAATATAAAAGAGTTCCCTATAGTTTTATGGTATTGCTTGCTGAGCAATAATCTTTTCAATTAATATTGGTGTTTCCCGTATTTTATTAAGTCAGAAAGTTTATCTTCCCCGTCCCCTCAATGTTTCAATTGAGACCACCCTTTTACCAAAGTAGCTCCACATAGTGCTTGCCTTCTTTACACTCCATTAACAGCGCCCAATTATCCCCCGTTTGGGAAATCCCTGTTTCAGAAATAAATTTCACAGGTTAATATGTCAGTCCAAGCTTTCCAATCTTGACCAATTTCTGCAACAAGGCTTTTCCCAATCTTCAATTTTTTGCTGTTAATGTACCACACATATTTCCCACCATCTCTTTTTGTATGGCAACCGGGACGTCGCCGAGTCCAAATATATATTTTCAATTTGGAAATTTGATTTAGTAGGTAATGTTAATTAAATGTAAATGTGTATGTTTCTCGGTTTACCCTCCCGTAAGAAGGTGTATCCTCAATTGAAACGCCTCCGCCTTTTTCTCCAACTGGAGAAAACAACCCTACTGTGGAAAGGAATAGAATCACAATCATCATTAATCTCATTGCCCCAAAAGCAATAATTGTTTTCAACATGACTTTTTGTCTTTGTTTAGGGAGTTTTCCTCTTGAAACGTTTCAATTTAGACAACCTTCTTACTGTGGGAAAGGTGCATCCGTGTCCCCTTTCAGTAACAAGGACCCTCCCACTTTGCGTTGCTCCGATGTTTCTTCTTTTATGCTGCTTATCAGCATCCAGTCTTCAAGAATCACCGTCGCTTCGTCCGTTTCCTGTTGAGAAGCAAAATCTCCCTCTGATAGCCTAAATTTGGTGTGTGCGTTTTTTTCTCTGATAGATTCGCCTCATCATCCAATTGTCATTGTGTGGTGAATAATAACAATTTGTAAGGTCTACCAAACAGGACTTCATATAAGGTCCGCCAATTGTGGATGGTAGACAACTATTATATTAACAAAATGGGAGCCATTATCACTATAAATAGTTTCTGGAATTCCATATCGTGGAATGATATCCATATGATCTAATAAAAATAAAATAAAATCTATATGTATTTTTTTTTTAAATGGATATGTGGGTATGCATATAGATTTAAACCCTAAGCCTTGTAGTGCCGTTGTAGCAAGGCCACCTCCCCCTTGTCGAGACATAGGTCTTCCCTTGACTCAAGCCCAAATTATTTTCTTTATTGATCTTTTATTGGTAGATTATGTCTCGGTGGTCTGCCAATCAAAAAACACAAAAAGACAAACTATCATTCACGCTCACACTCATAAACAGAAGAATTTAGTGTGTTCAACCAGTGTAGCATCCATAATTTCATTTTGTGGGAGTAAACTGGAGTACCCGGAGAAAATCCACAAATTCTCGAGGACGCCATGAATACCCCACATTCCGGAAAGTCTGGATCCACCCCGCATTCATTAGTAGATCCTTTAATATACACACCCCCACTCTAGCATTTTAACCGTTTGTAAAAAATTACCTTCAAGTTTCACCCAAAGTTATATCCTTTTTAATGCTATCAGTTTAGTTGTTTGTTCCCCGAATTGAGGTGGCAATAGTTTCACATCTAAGGTTTTTATTTTCACAGCCGCCATGACCTAATGGCCCCCTATCAGGTTTTTGGAAAATCCCAATTCCCTCTAATAGCATGCCAATCACCTTTTAATGCGGCCATCCAATTTTGTATCCACTTCTTTCAGGTGATAAGATAATCTCCCCCATTTGTAAAACAAATTCATCCACGCCTATTTTATACAACATGACGCCTATGGCCTTTATTACGTCGCCTTGACTCCAAATTCTATGAACCAAGATAACACGGCGAATTTGTAAGCAAATTTTGCCCGTCCCATTTTGTTCATAGACAACCCATCTACCTAAAGCGTCACTTGTTTCAAAACATGAAAGGCCCCACTAGAATTTGGGCATCCAGCGCCAAATAGAGCCTATTTACACATTTGTCTCAAATTTGTTTTAGATATGGGGTTCCCAATTTCCCAAAATTTCCCAGAATTCATGTATCAACACATCCTGTCAAAACCCAAAGCGACTAACATAACCTGTTTCTAAGCCAGATTTTGGAATTTGGAGAATTTCTCCTTTCCCCCCTTATCTAAGCTTGTTATTGCCACTCGTTATCACTGTAACATTCAGGCGTATTAACCCCATCGTTGCAATGTTAGGAATTTCAAGCTAAAGTTCTCACCAATTTGCATGCCCTTAAAGCAGTAAAAAGCAACGTTATTTGGTTGTATCAATTGACCAATGCTTATCCAATCCGTAATATCCTTAAAGTCATCAATATGACCTGTGACAAAGCACATTTCCTCCCGCCAGGACAACAGACAATGTTCTTTCAAGTGCACTTTGAAAAACATTCCATGTTACTCCATTCTTAGGGAAAATATGCTCATCCCAAACCAATTATTTTATCTACAATTCACCTAATTATTTGGATGAATGCCATGAATTTTCTCATGCCACTATTGCATTGTAAATTTCCCATCTGATGTTGTTAACAGCCAAATAACTCTCAATACCTAAGATATACTTTGTAAATCACCTCATATGATGTTTACTTAAGACAAGAGTCATTTCCCATAGCTCCCTGTTACCAAAACAAAAATCTACAACAATTAAATTAGAGAAATCAACCTTTTGTTAGGCATTTCCCAATTTCAATTTTTAATGTTTTAAAAACCTTATTGTCACCAATATACCATAATATTGTAAATGTTGTCATCCTCACCTTTTCTTTAACCAGCCAACCTCCTGGATTAAAGTATTTTGAACAATCAAAATATTCAGAAATAGTATTAATATTATTATATCCTCCAAAAGCTAGTTTCCTTTAACTAAGAGGCCTTTGAAATCCACAATTGCTCAAAAATGACTATTTTGGTCTATTCCCAAATCCAAAGCTTTTTACCAAATCAACCTTTTACTAAACAGATTTTCTATCCTCTTAATATACATTTAATTTTAAAACCCAAAAAATGAATGCGAAAGCATTCGCATAACCTTGCATTCCTTGCAGACCATGTATTGTTCTTATTCTGAAAAGTCCAAACAGAAAACACCATAAGCCGCTAACTATGACCTCCACTCTTGCTGCGAAAGCAGCATTGTTATCTTATGTTTACAAACCAGCGAGTCAACACTTGAAACGTCGCCTCTTTTTTTCCTGTGCCCATCTAATCAGCAGCCGCTGCACCAGAACGCTTCTCCCGCAGTCCACACATTATTTGGCAAGTCTAGAGCATAATAAAAACACAGGTGACATTCCCTGCTAAACATTTAAATGATCATTTTGTATATATTCTTTTGTCTTTTTAAACACCATCTTCCCGCTAGCGGACGGGATCAAAACCCAAGCTGCAATAAGCCATCACATTGCTGTAAATTGACAGTACATATAGGTTATATTAACAAAGCACCACCAGCACTTGGAAATAACCATTCTAATTGTTGTTATACAAGCCCCAGCATCACAAAAACCCCAATGAAATTGTAATCACAAAACGTCATACCTGGATTAACCAAATCAAATACCAGTGTCTCCATTAATTTTCTAGCACAACATTCTCGTATCCAAAATCCACATTCCAAATCATTCTAAGCCGACATTCCTTGTTTTCAGAGACCCTCTAGTCTGGGTAATCATGTAATATATATACCCCCATTTTTTTTGCAACTTATCTCTGATTTTTGTCGAACTTTACACCATCTCTTCTCCCTCTATTTTTGTTAAACTTCCTCCGCGCCCGTCACCTATCTCGATAAATATTTTCCCCGTCAGCCGAGGAGGCCCCGCTATTTTTCCTTACCAAACAGTACTTTCCCGCCGCCTCGGTCTTAAATATATATCCCCGTTATCCGAGGGAGCCCCCACTATTTTCCCAAAATAGTATTTTTAACTTCTCCCCGGCCTTATTTCGCCATTAGTGTCTGTGGAACAAGCTGTTCCACTTTTATCCATTCACATATTATTTATATATGTATATTACCTCTATGCATTAGTGCATATATTATCCTGCATTTTATGCATTTTAAGCTGGCCAGCAAACCCATATTTATTTATCCATAAATATAGCTGTGTAATATTTTTAAAGCGCTTTGTCTTTCCAATTTTTTCCAATCCTTACAAGTTAGACGTATTTTTTGGATCGTCATCCAAACCCGCCTTACAACACGTGTTTCCCATATTTTACTTTTTTCTAGTGAGTTTGTGTGCCTCACACAGTTAACTTTTTAAATATTTTTTATTATTATTACCCCTTCGACTGTATTTCCTAGGCTTATCTTAATTTTACTGCAGAAACCACACAAACACCATACAACATTTACAATATATTCGTGCCTACCCTTGAGAAACAGGACACTTTCCAGCCCCAAAAATGTACCTGCCATTGACTAGTATAAACACAGGGTTTTTGTCGCCGTCACCCAGGACGCGAATCCAGCCCAGAATGGACCTCACATTCAATGTCCCTTTAACGCATTTGGAAACACCGTCACAACATGCAGACATTAATGTGGACTTACCCGAGATCCGTCAGATGTCTCCCTCCAGCAGGAAAAGTCTTCAACCGCCGAGAATCCAGGCGCCCCCGTCGAAAACTCCAGATTGCGTGAATTGTTTGTATAAACATCCTGGAACAGGCAGTCCAGGTTAAAGATGACTTGGCGGTTATTGGTGACCTCGCAACACTGAGAATAATAAGAGAATGATTTAACAAAGAAATGACTTAATACAACTATATTTATAATAGTAATACAGAATAAACCCAACATCACCCATACCTGATTACCGCCACGTAGAATAATGCCAGGATGCCTTTGTTGCTGTGTCATTTGCATATTGTGTAGTATAGAGTCATTGCTGGACAACTCGGATTAACGATACGTCTGCTGGTGGCAACAGAGGCATACAGAGCATTGCTGAGAGGGACCGGAGACCCAGGTGCAGGAATAAATCCACTTGTGTGTGAAAATGCCAGCTTCCTGATACCTTTCTATTGCAGAACGAGCGCACATATTGTTGGATGAGTGCCAGTTGGGTAAGGTCACAAATTGGAGTCAGATTACTAACTTGAGTTTATGTTGATTTAGGAATAAAATTCTAACAGTGCTCGTGTGTGTGTGTGTTGTATAGGGGGGTGTCTCATCGTTTTTGTGGGATAGACCTGCCAACTGGCTTAATAATTGTTTGTTCATGTCGAGCCATGTGGCCAAACTCGTTTTACAATTGTTTGTTAAGAGAGTGGAATGTAGGATAGGCTAACTAGCTGGTCTTGCAATTGTTTGTTTGCACCGCGAAATGTAAGACAGCTAACTAGCTGGCCTTGGAATTTTTTGTTTGCCTCGCGAAATGTAATATAGGCTGGCTAACAGGGTTTCCAATTGTTTCCTTGTATTGTGCGATGTGGCCAACTCACTTCGGAACAGTTTGTTCGAATCGCGCAATATAAGATAGGCTGCGGCAGTTTGTGTGAGCTATAAAAATATTTTGTTTGCATACAACTTAAAACTGCAAATGTCTAAGCATATTAACCCAAAGTTTTGTTTACATAAACTCTGAACTACATCACTGTCTTAGAAATATTACCCTGTCTTCCTATATAAAGACTGACCCACTGTTCATTCAGAGACAATTGCGAGGACGACAGACTGTGAGCGGTTCACAGCTGTTTGAGCGTTCTCCCCCGTCATTCCCGGAGGCTTAACTAAAGCGCCGGGCTAGTTACGCCACTATTTGCGAATGGACTGGGGCCGCCTGGATAAACGTGTCTGCTTGCATGTTTGTCAAAGGCACTAACAACAGATGTTTGAAAACCGCTGGACATCAGCATCAACACAACTTTACGAAGGGTGGCAGGCAGCGCTGGGCTAGTTACACTAGCTACTATTTGCAAATGGATTGTGGCCGCCTGGACGAATCTATAAAACTCAGCGTTTTCGATGACTCATTAGGACAATTGTTCAATTCGGACACAGAAAATGAGGACTTTAATAGATTTGTGGGTGATGATTATGTGAGTGCAATGTAAAATGGCTAAATAAAGTACAACTAAACTAAGTTTTTTTAAAAACATGTTTTTAGCGTGTCTCCGTATGTTTAAGCTGGTGTATGTGTGACAGGGTAAAGTGAGTTAAGTTATAAATGAGTGCATGTGTTATGTAAAATGGTTTCGGGATTGGGGGTTTATCATTTTTCGATTATTGATGCCTCCAGCCAAATAGCAAGGGTATAGAGGGGTATTCGAGTTTATGTGTAAGAATGGACTCACATAGCTTTCACGTGGTAATCACGCAGGTATCACGTGGGAGACATGCAGGAGACATGCGGCGGTCATGAGTGTGACATGCAGATGATGCGTGGGGGTCATGAAGCGGGGTGTAGCTAAAAGCAGAGGGGGTTTTCAGGCATATCACTAAAGGTTTGCTTGAAGTAACAACAACGGACCTGTCTGATTATTTCCCCCTGTCTTTTAAAGGTATGTTGTTTTGTTTTGATGACCGATTGAGTGTGGTGTTTGCAGGAGACAATAGTTAGCATTTGAGAGAGAACATAATGGCTAGTAATGTTTGTTTACGTTTTATGTGTGTGCGTGAATGTGCGAGTCTCGGGTGTATAGTTTACAGCAAGCTACCTTCGGCCGCCATTATAGCGTTAGCATGATAGTGTGTAGTATATGACGGCCGTAGTAAAGGAAGGTATGTTATTGAGATTTCACGAGTCTCGAGTAGAGCACGGGTAGTGGCGTTAGTGTGACAGGGTGAAGTAAGTGATGTTATAAATGAGTGCAGGTGTTAAGGTTAAAAGGGATTCATGCAGTTATGACGCGCGAAGCGTGCGCAATGCACGCAGGTTTGACGCGCGAAGCGTGCACGGAATACGCAGCTATGACGTAATGGGTACGCGCGAAATACGCAGCGATTACGAAATGGTCGTAGCCCTGTGTATAGGATATAAGCGGGCTAGTCAGACATTTCTCTAAGTTGGTTTGGAATACAACAAAGGACCTGTCTGATTATTTCACCCGTCTTTTAAAGGCGAAATACAACTACCCCGTAAATTCAGGGGTACAACATTTTTGGAGGCACCGCTGGGATTGCTGCTTAGATGACCAGTATTCACAACCTGACTACTGAATGCTGAGCCAGCAAAACCTACACCACAACCAGGAACAAGACAGCGAGGAAAGGTGTTGCTGTTAAAAGGAACGTGAAGTTGGCAGAGTACTCGTCATCTGAGGCCAGTAGAGATCATCAGAGAGACGGTAAAAACGTGCCAGTTCAGTGTTCACTTTTGCACCATAAACCAAACTCCTACAGTGTTGAGGAAATGGAAATGGAACGGGAACAGTTACACCAAGAGGTAGAAGAAATGTTGTACAAGCTAACAGTCAATGACCTGTTAGAAATATGTGATTTTCTGAACATAGAGAGTACGGAACGCGCATCACAAATGACATTGTTGGGTCACATCTATAACCACTTGAAAAGGAACGAACTCAAAGACGAGGATCAAGGTATGTCTGAGTTGTTAAAATTGAAGGAGAAAATATATGAGATGAGGCATGAAGGCAAAGGGGCAGTACCCGCCAAGCTCATACTGGCGGAAAGATTTTAAGATTGCGGGTCAAATAGGTGAACCAGGCCAGAAGGACAAGCTAACCTTCTCCAGTCTGGTTCACCAAATTGAAAAGGGAACGAGTAGGGGGTACAAGGACGTGGAAATTGTTGACGCTGTGATCAGAGCTATCTCCCCTGGTCTACAACTCAGAAACTATCTGGAAGAAAAAGCTAATCTTACCCTGCCCACGCTCAAGTGCGTCCTCCGTGCTCATTTTCAGGAGAGGAGTGCTACCGACCTTTACAAACAGCTAACTTCGGAAGCACAGCAGATCAGGGAGACCCCGCAAAGTTTTTTCATGCGAGTATTGGGTCTGAGACAGAAAGTATTGTTTGCATCCCGTGAGGCAGAATCGGGACTTCAGTACGACCCAAGCCTAGTACAGCGTATGTGTTTACACACAATACTCACTGGGCTTCAGAGCGACAATATACGGATTGATATGCAGCCTCTCTTATTGGACTATAAAACGTCCGATGAACTATTATTGGACAGGTTAAATATAGCCTGCGCTAATGAAGAAGAAAGAAAAAATAAAAAGAAGTTTAGTACCCCGCAGACAGCGAGACAAGTGAACCAGGTACAGTCGGAAGACCTGCGACCTTCTAATCGGCCTGCCGAAGAAAAAGCTAAAATGTCTCCGGAAGTAAAAGCGGAGCTTGCCAAACTGCATAACTGTTTCGCGCCTCTTGAAGGTCTCAGTGCCGATGTCGCTCAGATCAAAGAGACGTTACAACAGACTAGGTTCCAGCATCATTCCTACGCCCTCTGTCAGGAGACCAGTGATGGACCCCCAGGCACCTACGGGTCGACAAAATTATTACAACCAGCCCCCAACACCTCACTGGAACGCAGGCCGTCCTGCCTATGTCCCGAGGAGGTGTTTTGTCTGCCAGCAGGAAGGGCAAGATGTTCAGTGCACACATTATTATCGGTGTGGAAGCGAAGAACATTTCCAAGCTGGCTGTAAAAGCCGAGTTGTCAGGCCACAAAGAGAAGCCCCTTTAAACAACTAATGTTTGCCCCGACGGGACGAGGGTCAACCATGAAGAGAGAAAGGTTCCAACGATTCCCACATAGTGACCGGGGGGAACTTCCTCGCAGAGATAAAGGCATGCCCTACCGATCACCCCCGGCAATAATAGGTTATCAACATAAAATTACCTCTCTAGTTGGAAGGCAATGTCTAGTTCAGTGTTACATAAATGGTCACCAACTACAAGCATTATGGGACACAGGCTCACAAGTTTCAATCATTGACGAAAGGTGGAAAGATGAATATTTACCTGGCGTGCGACTGAGAAATGTGTCAGAAATATTAGAAACATCTGCAGATCTGACATTGATTGCAGCAAATGGGATTGAGATGCCTTTTATTGGGTGGGTGGAGACAACATTTCATCTAGTCTCAATGGTAAACAGAGAAAAACTATTGATTATTCCAATGCTGGTAACCAGCGGGCATCATCTGTCCCATCCCATTATTGGTTTTAATGTCATTGAACACATTCTGGCACAGACTGAAGTACATCAACAGCACCTTGCTGTGAGTAGTGCTTTCCCAAGTCTTAGAAGAAACGAGGTGAAGACTTTGATTCAGGTCGTCAGTGCGGAACAGAGAGACCAATATGTGGTGAGAACTAAGAAGAACAGGGTTTTGGTACCAAAACACACCATTATTCAAGTTGAGTGTCGGGTAGCTGCCACACCTTTTAAAGAGGGCACAAGTGTTCTTTTCCAACCAGATGTGAATTCCCAGTGGCCAGATGGTCTTGAGTTCAATGACACCTTGGTCAGAATAAGAAAAGGGTTTTCCCCTGTAATCAAAATTGATGTCTCGAATCCAACAGGCCATGATATTGTCTTACCCGGGCACACTGTAATTGGCACAGTACAAAGCGTTTTGACTATACTTCCCGCTGAAATTTTTGAACCAACCCCTGCACCAATTGCAGTGAACCATACCAGCACTCACACCCCATTCAAGGCAGGTGAACAATGGGACCCACCTGTAGATGTAAGTCACTTGACAGAGAAGCAAAGACAAATAGTCAAACGAATGCTGAGAGAAGAGTGTCACTCCTTCTCCACCTCAGACAATGACATTGGCCACATTGACAGGTTACAAATGACTATCTCACTCAAAGACACTGAGCCAGTCAAGCGTTCATATATGTCAGTGCCCTGACCATTGTACCAAGAGATGAAGGGGTATCTCCATGACTTAATAGCACAAGGCTGGGTGAGAAAGTCAAACTCATCATACTCCTCGCCAGTCGTGTGTGTCAGAAGAAAGGATGGGACCCTTCGTTTATGTGTAGACTACCGAGATTTAAATAGGAAGACACATCCCGATCGGCAGCCGATCCCCAGAGTCTAAGACATCATGGACAGCTTGAGCGGAAACTCTTGGTTTTCCCTCCTCGACCAGGGGAAGGCCTATCACCAGGGATTTGTGTCTGAGGAATGCCGAGCAATGACTGCTTTTGTTACCCCCTGGGGACTATATGAGTGGATCCGTATCCCTTTTGGCCTCATGAACGCTCTGCATCGTTTCAGCGTTGCATGGAAGAATGCCTGGAAGGACTCCGGGACAACATGTGCATCCCTTACTCGGATGACACGCTGGTGTTCAGCAAGACTTTTAAAGGGCATGTAGAAAATGTGAGACGACTATTGTGTCGCCTCAGAGAGTATGGAATAAAACTAAAACCCAGCAAGTGCAATCTTTTCAAAGCTGAGGTTCGCTATTTGGGCCGAATCGTCTCGGCAGAGGGGAGTAGAATAGATCCTGAAGATTTTGAAGCTGTTCGATCACTGAAAGACGTCAAACCACACACTGTGGGTCAACTCAGAAAGATGCTTGGTCTTCTGACTTATTATAGACAATATATAAAAGACTTTTCCCGAAGAGCGAGTTGTCTGTATGACCTTCTGAAAATGGACCAAAGTGATGCCCGAAACAAAACAAAGACAAAGAAACCAAGCCATGTCGTTCCGTCGAACAAGCCGATCGTATGGATTGATGAGCACCAGCAGGCGCTTGAACAATTGATTGAATGCCTGCTCCATCCACCAGTATTAGGGTTCCCAGATTTTACCCAGCCCTTCATCGTACACACTGATGCTTCACACCAAGGTTTAGGTGCAGTGTTATGTCAGAAACAGGATGGTAAACTTAGAGTCATTGCCTACGGCTCCCGCACATTGACAGCAGCTGAAAAGAATTATCACTTGCACTCTGGGAAACTGGAATTTATGGCCCTAAAATGGGCGATCACTGACAAGTTTCGAGATTATCTGTACTATGCCACAGCATTCACTGTATATAGCGACAACAACCCACTCACATACATTCTTTCCACTGCAAAGCTAAATGCAACCACTTCCAGGTGGGTGGCAGAATTGGCAGATTTCCACTTCACAATAAAATATAGGCCAGGGAGGGAAAACAAAGATGCTGATGCTTTGTCAAGGATGCCGCTGGATGTTGAGGCTTTGATGAAAGAATGTTCTGAGGAACTGCCACCCGATGCTATCGTTGCCACGATCCAAGCAGTTAGGGCACAGGAAGTATTCCCTTTGATGCTGCCTTCATTTCAAATCTGTTGTTCAGTGACAGATGTAGAGGCGACAGCTGCTGCGTCAATCAACCCTGTGCCAAAAGAAGGGATAAGGAAAGCACAACAATTGGACCTGGTCATTCGTCCTGTGTTGAATTATAAGCGGTCAGGTGGTAAGCCATCGGCTGAGGAATTGAAGGCGCTCAGCCCAAAAACAAAATGCTTGCTCAGGCAGTGGGAGAAACTGATAATAGACAGTGACGGGATTCTGTGCAGAACCACAACGACCCGTAACCAGATGGTCCTGCCAGAACAATATCGAGGAACAGTCATGCAAGAGTTGCATTATAACATGGGGCACCAGGGCGTCGACCGCACAGTATCCCTTGTGCGTGATCGTTTCTTCTGGCCGTATATGCAGTCTGATATTGAACATTATGTGACAAAAACCTGCCATTGTTTCAACAAAAGAAACCATGCCAGGAACAGAGAGCGCCATTGACGAATATTGTGACAACACAACCCTTTGAGCTGGTCTGCATTGACTTTCTTCATCTTGATAGATGTAAAGGCGGATATGAATGTATCCTCGTTATAGTTGACCACTTTACACGTTTTGTCCAAGCATATGCCACCACCACCAAGTCAGGAAAAGCTGCTGCAAACCTTATCTTCAATGACTTTGCTCTGAAGTTTGGGTTCCCCGTACGTATCCACCATGATCAGGGAAGAGAATTTGAAAACCAGTTGTTCACCCAGCTGAAGAAACTCAGTGGTATGGCTGGATCAAGGACAACACCGTATCATCCGATGGGTAATGGTCAAGTGGAACGAATGAACAGAACATTACTACAGATGCTCAGAACACTGACTGAGACACAGAAATCGAATTGGAAGGAGTCTTTGAACAAACTTGTGCATGCTTACAACTGTACCCGTTGTGATGTGACAGGTTATTCACCATTTTATCTACTGTTCGGGAGATCGCCGAGGCTCCCAGTGGACATGCTCTTTGGACTGTGCAACAGGTCCGATGCAGATGGACAGCAGGACTATGTGGAGAAATGGAGACGAGGGATGGAGGAGGCGTACACCATTCCCACCGAGAACGCACGGAAAGCGGCAGAAAAAGGTAAAAAGCACTATGACACTAAAGTGAGGAGTGCTGTGCTACAACCAGGAGAACGCGTCCTGATAAAAAACCTGACACCAAGAGGAGGACCTGGGAAACTCCGTGATTTCTGGGAAGATACAGTTCACACGGTGGTGAAGCGAATGGGATCTGACCTACCAATTTATGAAGTTAGGCCAGAAAGACGTAAAGATCGTTCCAGAGTTCTGCACAGAAATCTACTAATGTCTTGTGACCATTTTCCCGTTGAGATAACACCAGGAGAAGGGAAAATTGGCACAAGGACGCCGAGAAAGAAACAGCAGCCGGCATCTCATCAGGAGTCAGACAAAGAAAGCGATGACGAAGATGACTTCCACTATGAGCTACGCCAGCGACATGAGAGAGGTACCCAAGAAATGGAGCCGGAGCACAGGCCACTGCCTGCGGACCAGACACACGAAGTGAGGAGCCCTGCTTCCGGACTAGTACAAGTAGAAGAGGACCATCAGCTGGAGGACCTGCCTGGTGAGGGAGCAAACCCTCCTCTTGAAGGTCCTAGTGATGATCAGTTATCAGAGACCTCCCCGCCAACCGCCGTGACGGAACCTGAGGCGCTGACTGACGAACGGCCGAGAAGGGAGAGACACCCACCACGATGCACGACCTATGACCATCTTGGAATCCCCTCCTGTTATAGTACTCAGTCACCGCAGGAGCGGCTAACTGTTTACCCTGCACCAGGAGTGGCCCCTTGGTTAGTACACCTGCATCCATATTACCTGCAGCCACCCTTTTTGTATGGACTCCAACAAGTTTGAGCCTACAAGGACGACGTGCATGATGCGGGCATGGACTGTCATGGACTGTCATGGACTGTCATGGACTGTCATGGACTGTCATTGACTGTCATGGACTGTTATGGACTGTTATGGACTGTGACTACAGTGCCCATCCAGTAAAACGTGGACCGTACAAGTTGTGGATTATATTTGAACTGTGGCCTGTGCCGCCTGGACTTTAATGAGCATCGGCTCACCGAAGTGGAATTGTTTGGGAGCATATTAATGTCGGGACGACATTTGTTTTTGTGGGGGAGAGTGTGACAGGGTGAAGTAAGTGATGTTATAAATGAGTGCAGGTGTTAAGGTTAAAAGGGATTCATGCAGTTATGACGCGCGAAGCGTGCGCAACGCACGCAGGTTTGACGCGCGAAGCGTGCACGGAATACGCAGCTATGACGTAATGGGTAAGCGCAAAATACGCAGCGATTACGAAATGGTCGTAGACCTGTGTATAGGATATAAGCGGGCTAGTCAGACATTTCTCTAAGTTGGTTTGGAATACAACAAAGGACCCGTCTGATTATTTCACCCATCTTTTAAAGGCGAAATACAACTACTCCGTAAATTCAGGGGTACAACATTAGCAATGTACCCTCGGCCGCCATTAGCGTTAGCATTGTGATGTGTATGTGTGTATGGCGATCGTAGCACTGAAGCTAAGCTATGCTATTGAGATTCCTTTGTTTGCCCTGCTAACTAGTTGAGGACTTTGCTAAGCTATTGAGATTCCTTTGTTTGCCCTGCTAACTAGTTGAGGACTTTGCTAAGTTGCAAAACAAAAGGTGACAATTTACCATAGTCAGAAGTTATGACCGTTTATGCAACAAGTACATTGTTTTGGTTTTTAACGGGTTGTTAATATATTTATATGTATATATTTAGGTGTTATTGTATATTGTTGTATATTTTTGTGTGAATTGATTTGAGATATCACTAAAGGTTTGCTTGAAGTAACAACAACGGACCTGTCTGATTATTTCCCGTCTTTTAAAGGCAAATACATTGCCCGGAATTCAGGGGTGCAACATATGTTTTGCCATACCTGGCACGTCCTGTGTGTGTCAAATACAGAAATAGCACTCATTACTGACACTGCGCCTTTAAATGCGGTGCGCCATATAGTCGTGAAAATACTGTATTCAAACATGTACAAATATATTAAAGTCCTCATCTTCTGTATCTGACATAAAGAGTTCAGCTAGTTTCCAGCTTTGACGAAAGCTCAAACTGCAGTGTACGGAGGGTTTAAAGTGCTACGAGGGCAGAAAGTCAACAGCCTTGGCACTCGTCTGTATTGTTTTGAATGGATTTACCATAATGCTTAAAATATGCGGGGAGGCTTTCTAGGGTGAGAGTCTGCTAGGTTGATATCAAAAAGTACCGTGTCGGCAAGAAATAAAACCATTAGGTCAAGCAGTCAGAGTCATAAAAACGTTTGAATTTAGTGGATAAACAAGGCACACTGACTGACTGGGCCCGCTGTCTATTTTAGAAAAAAAAATAGTTTAGAGTTTTACATGGGCCCTATAGGTGTGAAAATACAGAACAAATAGAGTACTGCTCTACTAAAAAAAAAGGTTCAGGAACCAGGTAATTTTTCGATTCGATCAAATTTTTGTATATTTATAGATATACTGCCACCTGATGGTGAAGTGGTTCACTCATTTGACATTTGTGCAGGCAGGTGCAAGTTTGATTGTGGTGGTATGATAGTGAGTATGTGTGTAGTCTTCCTTTCGCCCGAAGTCAGCCCGAACGCCAGCGATCCTTGCCAGGATGCGTGGTACGGATGATGAATGAATTTACACACACATCCAGATACGTCGTATTTTCTTGCGTATAAGCCTCCCCGCATATAAGCCGCACCCTTAAAATGTCCTTAAAATCGTTGAATTTTACAATCTCTCTCGCATGAGACGCCTGCTGATTTACAATTTTCACCTTCATATTCATGGTTTTAATGGGGAGTACAAATATGTGCATTTGAAAGGATAATCTTGAGAAAAATCATCGCACGGGGTATTTCTGAGATACTGTATGAATCTAGAGGATCGTCTGCTGGAGTGCACAATCCAAAAGGGTGTTGCCTGCACGTAGACAAATTCAAAAAGGAAGTCACAACCAGGAAGTGTGGCCATAGTGGTTTACTTTTCACCAAGTCTCTGGGTGCAATAATACCACGAGATACACATTGCGCAGGTATCAAGGCTGATATTTTAATGATCGACCGCAAAACCTTCGATCAGCCTTAACAACTTTTGGGATGTATCACATGTATCAAGGCTGCTCGCGTTTGGCCAGTGTGAGCACGTTTAACTATGGTAAGATGGCGGTGCCCTGAGCGAGCAATGGCAGGCACAAGTACTGTATTTATTCGAGTAAAAATGTGCACCCGTGTATAACGCGCACCACACCCATAATCTGTCCCTTAAAATTGGTATAATTTGTTTTCAGTTTTACTCAGCTCACACCAAGGATTCCACTGGTACTGGTAATTGGCAAATGCTGAACAAATGTTGCCATGACAAAACATTTATTCACAACATATGTTAAAGAAATGTGTAAATCTAACTACTACCAATATGAACACTTCTGAAAAGAAATTTACAATTTTAGATCCTTAAAGTCTATTTCATCATCACAATTATTAACTTTTTTCAAATTCTGATTCATCATCATTATATTCATCAAACAATTGATTCCATTCTTCTTGAGCGAGGATAACGCTCCCTGGGCGGACTCATGTGAACAGGTGCCCGCTACCGTTTTCCTGGAACAACTGTTTAAATGTTTTACCGCTTTAACGGGTGGCCCGGCAGGTGAGTGGTTAGCGCATCGGCCTGAAAGTGGGGACCTGGGTTCAAATCCAGGTTGTGTGGAGTTTCCATGTTCTCATTCCAAAGACATGCATGGACACCCTATATTGCCCCTGGGTTTGAGTATGAGTGTGAACGGTTGATTTTCTCCATGTCTCGTGCGATTAGCCAGCCACCAATTTGAGGTGTCCCCCGCCTCTGGCCCGAAGTCAGCTAGGATAGGGTCCAGCGACCCAGCAACCTTAGAGAGGATAAAGCGGTTCAGAAAATGGGATGAGAGATACCCCTTTTGATCTATGAATTTGGCAAAAGCCATTGGAGAGGGCTGGCTTTTGTAAAAGAATGTAGATTATCACCATCCGGTGGAAAAAAACTGGTCTTTGCGTCTCCCATTATAACGGCTTTAGAGGGGTCTTTTTCACTGGCGGAGGGCAGTTCTTTGCCAACGTGGAGTAACATGCATGTCTAGTCTAATTTGTACGCATATAAACCTTACCTTTGATTCAGTCAATTTTTGGGGGGTAACAAATGGGGTATATAAGTATTTTATTAAAGGATCTATAAACATATAACCATAATCCCTATCAATCCTGCATGTTAAAATAGATGAGACGCCTATCATTGTCAATGGCATCCAATGGGTTCCCACATTTTTTCTAGAAATAGTTGAAGAAATGAAAATACAAATGACTTTTGATAGTTTTATTGACAAATGCTGTCATAGCTTCAAAGATGTGGATGACAATCATACAAGTGAAAACACCTTAAGTACTGTTAGAAAGTAGACATTCATTTTAATAAGTTTTGAAGTGCTCCAGCTGCATCAAGGTCACTTCACAGTAGGAACAAATTAACATAGAGACCATTACATACAATCAATTAGGTGGCTTTGAATCCTCTTCCTCCTGTCAACTGCAATGAATTTGTCACGATTAGAGGTCCAAAACATTTCAAGGGAGTGTGCTTTGCTCGGCTGATTTTTACATTTCTGTGGGTCATTGATTTTTTATTTAGGTCACTTCTTATATTTCCCAAGTAATTCCCTATTCATTTTAGAGCACTTCCTTTACATTTTGAATGATTTCTAGGTCACTTCCTGTAGATTTTGGGTCACTCGCTGATGATTTTGGAGGATTACCAGATTCCTTCGTGTACATAGTTGGTCAAACCATCACGAGTTAAATTATCCTTAAATTTTTTTTTATGGATGGACATACAATTGTGATAAACTCATTTAAATTAATAGAAGAAGAATATGTTTGGGCCTTTATCCTTGGAATGATTGGGCATTTATCTTTGGAATGATTGGGCATTTATCCTTGGAATGATTGGGCGTTTATCCTTGAAAATGGAACTGAAAGTGTAAACATTGCTAATTTCATGAGTATGGACCCTCCCTGCATTTGGGTTTCATTACTTAAAATGGCAAACTAGCGGTGTTGCACAATTTCGGAATTTAATGCTACTCTATGTGACACACTATTAGTATATTTTAGAATTATATTTTTAATAAATGTCTTTAAATGTGTTGTGGTGGGATATTGAATTCTTCCATCTTCACAGACGGATGAACAGATCCTCCCATGCGCATATGAACCAAAGCCTTGTGTTGATGATGAGGAAGGAGGAGTAAGACAGGCTTTATTTTAAATGCAGCTCAAAGCATGCTGGGTATCTGGGCAGCTTAAGAATTGATCTGCAGTTAGAGAGACGCATACACGGTCAGCAACTGAGAAAAAAGGCGCAAATGCATACATGGGTTGGCTTCAACATGGAGCTAAACTATTGTAAAATGTCTTGGATTTGGTTCTAATGATGTTGGTGTCCAGAGATATCTTCCTCCAACAGTCCGAGATCCAGAACGGTAGGGCATTCTCTATCTTATATATAGTAAGTGTATTTGATTCCTACTGGTGAGTGGTGACCACTCTTTTGGTGTCCTTGGAAAAACATACCCATTGCTGTTTTTTGAATGTTCGCTTCTTCCTTCTTGATTTAACACGCGTTAGATTCATTTATAATGCCTCAGATGACACAGGGTGCCTAGGCGGCATTTTAAATGGTGATTCAAAATCCAAGCAATGCTGGAATAGGCTCGGTGTACTCTTTCTGTGCACGATGCAAAATGAAATATAAAGAAAAAGCAATATTGATCGTTTGTGTTGCTGTATGTATATTTTTGACACCGCAGATTTGATCACTTTTTTCTGTTAACCCATAAAAGGCATAAAAGAACCAAACTTCTTGAATGTATTTTGTGTTAAAGGTGTATCTGTTCCAACCGCTCTATCAGAGAAAAATCTGAGTTGTAGAAATAACTGGAAACTCAAGAAAGCCATGGCATTATCTTCTTCACACATGTATGTAAACTTTTGACCACAACTGTATATAAGCACACATATACATACATACACATAGATGTACATGCATGTATAATGTAGGTCTTAACAATCAACCATTTGTTTTGTTAAAGACCCTGAAAGCTGATTAGAGGAAGGATCTGCGCAAGCGCTCCTTCCTGCAATGAGGGTGCAGCAGTCTATTGCTGAAAGAGCTTCGGAGGGACTCCACAGACTCATGCAGGGGTTGGGAGGTGCTGTCCATGGTGGACATCATCCTGGTCAACATCCTCCGCTCCCCCAGGTCCTCCACAGAGTCCAAAGGACAGCCCAGAACAGACCTGGCCCTCCAGACCAGCTTATTCAGCCTGTTCCTGATCCCCAACAGACCACTCCATTAAAACACTGTAGATGCCACAACAATGTCGTAAAAAGTCTGCAGCAGTGTCCTGCACACTCCATAGGACTGTAGACTCCCCAGTCGTTAGAGGCGGCTCGGGCCCCTTTTAAACAGGGCATCTATGTTTGTGGACCAGTTTAGTTTGTTGTTGACGTGAACACCCAGGTAATTCAAATTCTCAACGATTTCAATGTCTTTACCCTGGATGTTCACCTGAGTGTTCTGTTGAGGAGTGCTCCGAAAGTGGTGGTTTTGCCTACACCAGTCAACAAAGGCTTGATGACTCCCCTGTACTCCAGGTCGTTCCCCTCCGTCACTCGTCCAACAATAGCAGTGTCGTCAGAGAACGGTGAAAGAGGTGGCAGGTGTCTGTATTATGTTTTAAGTCTGATGGGTAGAGGGAAAAGAGGAGTGGGGAGTGCACTGTGTCTTGTGGGGCCCCCACAAGACACAGTGCAAGCTACTACATCAGACGTACAGTACTGGAGTCTCACGTGTTGTGGTCCGACAGTGAAGAAGTCGGTGATTTATGCGGCTTGGTGGTTCCTTCCTCCAACCTCTTCCAGTTTCCCTCGCAGTAGGACCGGGTGAATGGTGTTGAACGGACTGGAGATAAAAACATCATTCTCACCCTGCTTCCCGTGTTCTATTTAAGAGACCTATTTATCAGGTAGGTGGTAGCATCTTTCACCCCAATGCCTGGACAATAGGTGAACTGCAGAGGGTCCAGCTCTACATTCATCAGGGGGCTGAGGGGATTGAGGATGATTTTCTCCAATGTCTTGAACAGGTGAGAGGTTAATGCTACTGGCCTGAAGTGGTTTGGCTCCCTGGGGTTCGCCGTCTTTGGAACTGGGACCCCACAGGAAGTTTTACACAAGGTGGGGAACTTCTGCAGACTGAGGCTGAGGTTGAAAATATGCAGAATAACTTTGCCAAGCTGATCCGCACACTCTCTCTCAGTAGTCTGGAGCTGAGGCCGTATGGACCGGTAGCCTTCATTGCCTCGATCTTCTTTAGCTCTTTTATCACCTGATCAACAGTAATGAATAGACCGGTGGAAGAGAGGGAGGGACAGGAGTAGGAAAAAGAGGGGGAGAGTTGCTTCTGGTCTAGGGGGTTAGAGGAGTGGTAGCAGGACTGAATCTGTTAAAGAACTGATTCAGTTCATTGGCCCACTCCCTGTCTCCGGACTCCGGGTCTCTCTCAATGTTGCCTCCATGGCCCGAAATGGTCCCCAAGCTCCTCCAGACCTTTTTGGTGTTGCCTCTCTGGAGTTGGTTCTCTAGCTTCCTCCTATAGATGGTCTTTCCTTTTCTTATCCCTCTCTTCAGCTTGTTCTGGACCATTTCCAGACTCTCTTTCTCCCCAGACCCAAAAGCCCTCTTCTTCTGGTTCATGAGAGCCCATAGATCCCTGGTGACCCACGGCTTATTGTTGGAGAAACAACGGACCTTCTTGGAGGGTACAATGTTCTCAACACAGAAGTTAATATAATCTGTGATGCAGTGGGTCAACTTGTCATTGTCTTTCCCATGTGAATTGCACAATACCTCCCAGTCAGTGGTCTCAAAACAGTCCCTCAGCACCATGCTGGTCTCCTCGGTCCATCTTTGTATGATCCTCGTGGTAGGTTTTATTATCCTCACCATAGAGTTTAGGTGGGGATCAAATGGACCAGGTGGTGGTATGAGCGGCCCAGTGGGAGCAGAGGGACTAGCTGTATGCCTCATTTGTGTTGGCATACAGCAGGTTCAGAGTTTTTTGTTCCCTGGTGTGGCACTTCACATACTGAGTGAAGGTGGGTAGAGTAGAAGCCAAGGGAGCATGGTTAATATCACCAGAGATAAGGAGAGACTGGGGGTGTGACGTCTGCAGACGAGAAACATTAGCGTGAAGAAGCTCGCGGGCGACTGCCGCATCGGCCGAATGAGGTATATACGCAGTTATTACGATAACGTGCGAGAACTCCCGGGGGGTGTAAAACGGCCTGATGCTAACAGCTACTAGCTCGATATCTGGACTGCAAAGTTTTTCCTTCACAGTAATATGCCTGGGTCTGCCTGGGTCCATCCATTATTAATAAAAACAGCTATTCCCCCACCTTTCTTCCAACCACTCTTCTCGGCATCTCTGTCCGCCCTCACCAGCTGAAAGCCATTGAAGTAGACGTCTAGTTTTAGTTCATTCAGCCATGTTTCCATGAACCACAATGTAGATTTTGTAGTATTGGTGTTCTTTGGTAAGCGTCGTTAGCTCTTCCATCTTATTGGGGAGAGATCTTACGTTCCCATAATAATACATGGAATGCTGGGTCTGAAGCGTCGCTTCCTCTACTAATATTTTCGTCCAACTCTGCATTCTCTTCTCTTTCTCTTTAATCCAGGTGTTGCGTTGCGCTAAAAGTTGATCCTTTGTGTAAAACAACAGAGGCATGGCTGAGTGGGTCAAAAATGTCATGTCCAGAATTTGCAAAGATAAATTAAACTAATGGATCAAAGACTGCTTCTCACACAGCTTGAGTTTTGGAGTCTTGAAAATAAAGTTTTAAAACATTAAAGTATGGAATATAATATATAAAGTAAAGTAACAAGTAAAATCTTAAGAGACGATAACGAGTGAGGGTTTAGGGTGCTACTGCAACTAACAGCCGATGCTCCCATTGGTGCGTTAGGGACTTAGGTCTCGCACCAGCGGTTCCCACATTTTACCACACAGGTTAGCGGAGAGCAATATACACCCATCGAAAAGCACCCCAGCCATAGGTTCCCTACCCTGTTCTAGAATGAAATTTCGCTTCTTCTTCTCTGCAGAGTGCCAAAAGAAGAAGCGATGCCCTGACTTCAGTCTTTTTTTCATCTCTTGTCTTCCGCTCACAACCACTGAAGTAAAAGTTTTTTTTTTTAAATAGGGGTTATCTCTATTCTATCTATATCAATTATCACAGTTAATGTAGACCAGGTCACCCCTATTTAAAATAAATAAATAAATAAGAGAGAGAGAGAGAGAGAGAGAGAGAGAGAGAGAGAGAGAGAGAGTGAGAGAGAGAGTGAGAGAGAGAGAGAGAAAAAAAGAGAGAAAGAGAGAAAGAGTAAGATAGACAAATGGAAGGTGCAAAAAGTAAGGACAAAGCATAATAAAGAATGTTAAGAGAGTGCTTTTTCCCGTACCTTGAGCGTCAAAGAACTCTTCGTCGGAGCTGTCATCTGATTCCCTCGCGATGCTTTGCATCCTCCACTCTGAGATTCTGTGTCGGGGCGGACTCGCTGCCAAGATAAAATGATCATTTCATACACCCGAAAAAAGTCCGGTATGTATGGCTCAGTCGTCAATGAAATAGCCCTCAAAGCACTAAGCACAACACGACCATCCCATAGTCAGAAGTAAAAAGCTCACCTCCTCGTTTGGAGGAGCGGGAGGAGGTGGACCATTGCTTGGCCAGCACACCACGAGGACGCAGCATGTCGGAAGGGAGAGTATTGCCTTTGCCCAAAGCTTGAGTGGGGACTTCAGCTTCTGCGGCCCCGGCCTCGGCAGCCTCCTCCACCTTTCGGTTCGGGGCTGGAGCATCCCCGTTGTACTCCTGGGCCTGGCAGAACTGCGCCATCTTCCTGGCCAGGGCCAGCTGGGTCTCCAACTCCAGCTTTCGGATGTCATCCATGGTCAGGCCATACCATTCATCTTGCCAGCACCAGGCCTGCCGATGCGCGCGCACCATCACTTTTCGTAGCCCTGGGACAAAAGTATCATTACTTGGTGGGAGTGCCCCAGGTTACCATTACACCGTTTCCATACGCACGCACCCACGTCGTGGATGAACCTCTCGATCTTGGACTGCATGCCCCAGTAGCGGAACTCCACCTTGCACAGCTTGTAGGCGCACATGACGGGCATCAGGCTTGGGTTTTCCCAGTACTCTTGGATCCAATTCTCCTGCAGAGGGCCCCGTTGTGTCTTGGTTGACTTGTACAGCCGTGGGTCCTCCTCCACTTTGTACTCATGCGGAAGGATGGGGTCGCTTACAATGTCAATAGGATCTGCCGCCGCAATGTACACAAACACACATTGGGATAATAAACATTCTCCTATTTTCCCAAACAGCTCCCCAAAAATTGAATGCATATATTTTTTAACTCATAATAGTGTACTCATTTTAAAACCATGAATTACTGTTTGTACTCGCATATAAGCAGCATTTGCCGGACAAAAAGAACAATGACGGAATCGAGGATATGGCTTATTTGCGCATAAAAAGATGACATACATGAGACTGCAAGACAATGCAGCCAACACGACCAATACGAGAAAAGATAAACGATAAAATGCGAAAGAAAATGTATTTTGATATCTATGAATCAAATTCAAGAAAAAAAAGGGTATCTTGCATAAAACGTGAAAAAACTCAATTGTGCCTGTCACTGCTTGCTCAGCGCATCGCCATCTTACCTAGCGCGCCGCTGTCTTATTTAGGGCGCCACCGTATTACCTAGTTATACGTGATCTGACTGGCCGGACGTGCAACACGAGTAGCCTTTATAGATGCGCTCGTTCAGCACATTCCAATTTTTCTTAAGTCTGATACCTGTGCAATGTGTATCTCATGCTATTATTGCACTCGTAGGCATCACTCCTCTTCTCCCTTTACACACCAGACTTCAAACATAATACAAACACCTGCCACCTCCAGAAGTTCGCTGATGACACCGCTATTGTTAGACGAGTGACGGACGGGAACAACCTGGAGTACAGGGGAGTCATCAAGCCTTTGTTGACTGGTGTAAGCAAAACCACCTCTACATCAACACCAGTAAGACAAAGGAAATGGTCATCGACTTTCGGGGCACTCCTCAACAGACCACTCAGGTGAACATCCAGGGTAAAGACATTGAAATCGTTGAGAATTTGAATTACCTGGGTGTTCACGTCAACAACAAATTAGATTGGTTCACAAACATAGGTGCCCTGTATAAAAGGGGCCAGAGCCGCCTCTACCGACTGGGGAGTCTACGGTCCTATAGAGCGTGCAGGACACTGCTGCAGACTTTTTACGACACTGTTGTGACATCTACAGTGTTTTAATGCAGTGGTCTGTTGGGGATGTGGGAGCATGGAGAGAGACAGGAACAGGAGGGCCAGCTCTGTTCTGGGCTGTCCTTTGGACTCTGTGGAGGACGTGGGAGAGCGGAGGATGCTGACCAGGATGATGTCCATCATTGACAGCACCTCCCAACCCCTGTATGAGTCTGTGGAGTCCCTTCGAAGCTCTTTCAGCAATAGACTGCTGCACCCTCATTGCAGGAAGGAGCGCTTCTGCAGATCCTTCTTCTAATCAGCTGTCAGAGTGTTAAGACCTACCTTATGCATGCATGTACATCAATGTGTATGTATATATGTGCTTATATATGTGTATGTATATATATATATATGTATATATATGTATATATATATATATATATATATATATATATATATATATATATATATATATATATATATATATATATATATATATATATATATATATATATATATATATATATATATATATATATATATATATATATATATAATATATGTCAGCAACACGGTTATTTATATATATATTTATTCATGTATTTATTTATTGACTTATTACCGATCTATTTATGTCTAAAATGCCTTTCCTATTCCTGCATCCTCACCCTTTTGCCACTGTGACAACGAAATTTCCCGAATGCGGGATGAATAAAGTTATCCAATCCAATCCAACCCACAGAGATGGTGAAAAGTAGATCGCTAAGGACACATCTCCTGTAGATATTGCTCATGTGAATTCTCTTTTGAGTGGTTTAGGTTTAGTTGCATGCATTCACACTTGTGATTTTGAACTAAAACCAAATTCGACTTTGATTTTTTTTCATTTCATTTCTTGTTCGAAAGTGACAACCATTTCAGTAATATGAACCATTGAAAGAATGAAGATATTTTGACATTTGAAGAAATATGGCTGATACAACATCTTATACTTCTGGTAAGAAAATTGTCATTTCTTTCATTAAAAAGCATCAGGTTCTCATCAAGATAGACTTATTACTTTTTTTAAATTGAATAATTGGATATTTTGCATTTACAAAGACAGGCATACCATGTGGGATTTGTACTCCCTAAAAATCATGAAATGGAGGTGAAAATGTAGAATCAGGGGGCAGCTTATACGCGAGAAATTGTTAATTCAACATTTTTAAGGCAATTTTAAGGGTGCGGCTTGTACGGGCAGGCTGCTTATATGTGAGTAAATAAATTGGAAGTCACCAGAAATATCCCAAAATCAACAGATCATCAAATGCAAAGTGCAAAGCAAGGGGGTGTCTATCGCTCACCAATGGTTCTTTGCCTCTTGTCAGCAGCAGACATATTGAAAACATCTTGATGGCCACCCGCATCGCCCATGTAGTATGTCTCAATGTCAATGGCAAATTTTTCCACGAAGGGACACGTATATCTGAAGGGAACCAGGTCAGCGAATATTTTTATTTTTCACAAACATTTATTTTAGGCCTGGGCAATATGAAAAAAAGAGTTGTCACAATGAAAAGACCCTAGGGCACCGGTGTCTAAGTGGCGGCTCGGGGGCCAAATCTGTTCCGCCACATGATTTTGTGTGGCCCGAGAAAGTAAATGATGAGTGCCAACTTTCTGTTTTATGATGAAATTCAAATGAAGATTGTAGATTATTTACTGTGTTTCCTCATTTTAAATCAATAACTGGAAAAATTTGTACTAATTTGAATGTCCAAAAATGTTCTATCGATGAGCACGATTGAAAAAGCTGTCAATTTATTAATCGATTAATTTTGGCAGCCTAGTTGGAAGACATAACGACCCACCGGATGTAATTGAAACTATCATGTGGGCCACGACAAAAAATGAGTTTGAAACCCCTGCCCTACGGGTTCGGTGAGTCAGTCTCAGGGGTTCGGTTTAACCTCTACCGCGGAGTACAGACATTGACTCATCATGGGTATACAGGATAGCATGCCCCGCTTGACCATCACTGGCTGCAGATGGTCACGTTACATTGCTTGCCAATCATCACAGCGAGGAATATATAGATCTTGAATTTGAAAAACAAATTGTCAGGTTTAATTTTACACAAAATTAGGGTTCAGTGAATGAAACTGGTGGGGTTCGGTAGCTCCAAAATGTTAAGGACCACTGAAATAGGATAATCGACTGATGACATCATCACCATTGGCAAGCACATTGTTTTCATGCATTCATTCATTCATTCATTTTCTGAACCGCTCATTCTAAGCAGGGTCATGAGGGGTGATGGAGCCTATCCCACCAGACTTTGGGTCGATGGCGGGGGACACCCTGAATCGGTGGCCAGCCGATTGTATGGCACAAGGAGATGGACAACCATTCAGACTCACATCTAGGGTCAATTTAGAGTATCCAATCAGCCTCTAATGTATGTTTTTGGAATGTGGGAGGAAAACGAGAGTACCAAGGGAGAACATACAAACTCCGCAAAGTGAAGACCGACTTAGGATCGAACCCACGATCCTAGAACTGTGATGCCGACATGTTAACGACTCGGCCACCAGCCCTGTATTCACGTTTTGGGGGGATTTTGATTTTGTGAATTGCATATTTATTTTGTACCACCAAACCTTTTTGTAATATGAATATTAAAGATTTAGAATGAATAAATGCACTAGTTTATGCACTTTTCTTGGATGGTTGTTTGTTCTCCTCTCAGTACTTCATTTTTCTCTCTACTTCAAACCATTTCCTGTCCAGTACTTTCTCATTATCAATGAAACAATCTGATCATCCACAATGGGAGTAGACCAAACCCCCACATGGCACATTAAAAATGTTCAGTCTATAAAGACACTCTGATTCAAGTTCGCCGTGTCTGAACAAGACAAGTTAAAAATGAATCGGAGTGATTAAAGGTCTCTCTATCTCTCTCTATCTCCTCGGATTGGAGTGACAAAAGGTCTCTTGGTCTCTGTCCCTCCCTCTCAGCCCCGCCGCTCTCTCTCACCTGGTGCGTGTGTAAGGGTAGGCGTTCCAGGACTCCTCTTCCACCCTGAGAGCCGCTTTGGGGAGGATTGAGCGGAACCAACCCGGTATGTGCATGCCAATGTGGTAAACCTTGTAGGTGTACTGACCAGTCCCACCCGGTCCGTCCGAGTAGGGATTGTTCTTGAGGATTTCCACACCGCTGCCCTCACCGCAGCTCTCTTCCCGACTCTTTTTCTGTCGACACGAAATGTAGGTTTCTTAAGGTACATTCCTCAAATTTAAGATTCAGTATCTTCCATCACCCCACAAAAATCTACGTCAACATTTTGATCAGTCATTGTGGTTATTCGTCAATTTTTAATGGAATTTGAGTAGAAAGAAACTATTTTTACTGTTTACAAGAACATATGCAAACGGGCTAGTGTCCAACATTATACAACCTTCACCAAAATATCAGAAAAAATATTGACATTTTTTAATTTCTCTCAACCCTTAAAATTAAATAAAGAAAATTCTATCTTTGTATCTTAGAGAGCATGTTGTAAAGGTTTCATTTGCTACGAACAAAATGTTTCTTCCATCAGTCTTATTTATATTGGTTTGCTAAAAATGTTTTTTGTTGTGACACCTTGTTTATATTGAGAGAATTGTGAACACTCACGCGGCAACAAAACAAAGTGTGCTTATGGAAAGCATCTTAACCAAGTGCAAAAATCTGCAGCTCATTCTGAGTCCTTGTTAATCATTTTAAAGTCATTTGCTCGAGTATTTGATAGAAACTTTAACTTATTGGCCTGTTCCTTCACTGCCACCCTTCTACTTCAGGCGGACTGGACGTCAACCCCAATGGCAACCAATGAGTTGAGTTTGATACCCCTGATGTATAATATTGCCAGAGACTGTTGAGATTGGAACCTGGCAGCAGCTAATGAAAAAGCTGTCATCCCGAAAGAGGTCTGCTAGGCCCCACATTCATATTTCTCCTCCTTCTGAGCTGATTGATGTCCTGTCCAGTTCTATCCTTTCTTCTCCTCCTTCCCTCCATTGAGTAGACAAATTATGCTGCTGCTGCCGATCTTCCGGTCGCTACAGACACCTCCCATCAACGAACATGTACGGTTCAGGGCAAAAAGCAGAACTGCCAACTTCTCCGTAATCTGCGGAGTTTACCCGGACAAGTAAAGCAAACTCCGGGAATCCTTACAACCTTCCCAAACTCCGAAAATCCAAATTACCAATATAATTTCCTCGAAATTCACGCTATTTAGGGCTTCCGCATTTGATTCAAATGCACTGTAAACCGGATGCATTCGGAACATGAGTGCATTGTGAATCATCCGAGTTAGAAGTTCTGACAAATGAGTAATCTCGTGTGACTTCAGTGGGGCAATTGAATCGTAATCGATTGTAGCTTCTATTGCTTTAACATTTTTGTTTTTGTGTTTTTTTTTAAGGGAAGTATCATTATGGCTAACTAAACCACCAGTATTTTGTATTGAAATAAATACTTTCATTTCCGGGGTTGTAATACGCAGCACTGATAAGCGCAAAATGGATGGCAATTAGGATGAATCTTCTAAGAAGAAACCCAGACACTCGCAGAAGTTTATTGGTCCGTATTCGAAATAATATCCAATGTTGAAGGTGCCTCCAAAAGGACCGACATTTGGACATTTCACAACATGCAAGTGCAGGTAAGGAACTAGCTGAAAAATGTAATGTTTTGGAAATTGGAATTTACTAATAAATGATCAAACAATGATATACTTTGTTCACTTTTTATACTTATTTACATTATGCTGTACTTTTTTAATAGTTTGTAAAAACAATATTCCAATTATTTTTAAAAACATTATAATGACTATGTTATTTTGTTTTACATTTCATATCGATTTGGCGAAAATCGCATATATTCCGGAAAATGGGGGTTGACGGAGGTTGGCAGCTCCGGAAAAGTGACCAGCAACATTATACTTTGGCGTAGTTATGTTGAGTCATCTTTGATTATGTATATTTTAGCAGTTGGTATTTATTGTCTGTTTGACTACTTTAGAGAAACCAGTGCTGAAAATTCGGTGTATTTGAAGCAATAAATATATGTTGAGAAAATTGGACTACAGATATTTATAAAGGAGCGTAGCGCATTCACTTAAAAAAAAAAATAAAACTTAATATTTTTGAACAATTTTTATGTGTGATTTTGTTAGGCGGCCCGGTGACTGAGTGGTTAGCGCGTCGGCCTCGCAGTTCTAGGGTTCGAGGGTTCATTCCATGGTGGGTCCACACTGTGTGGAGATTAAATTGGTTTTCTCTGGGTACTTCCACATTCCAAAAACTTGGTAGGCTGGTTGAAGACTCGAAATTCTCCCCACGTATGAGTGTGAACGGTTGTATGTCTCCTTGTGCCCTGTGATTATATGGCCACTTTTTTAATAGTTTGTAAAAACAATATTCCAATTATTTTTTAAAACATTAGAATGACTATGTTATTTTGTTTTACATTTCATATCAATTTGGCTTGGATAGGCCCCAGTACCCCCTGACCCTTGTGAGGATAAGCGGTTCAAAAAAATGAATGAATGAATGTTATAATGAAGCACATATATTGTTCAAACAAAACAAAATGTGTACTTTAGAGCTGAACAAGGTTTCAGAAATAAATTGATATAGTAAATGTACTTATGACGATTTGGTGGAGCGGGTGCTTAGCGCGTCAGGCTCGCAGCTCTGGTGTCCTGGGTTCAAATCCACCTGTGTGGAGTTTGCATGTTCTCCCCTGCGTGGGTTTTGTCGAGGGTATGAATGTGAGAGTGAATGTCTGTCTCCTTGTGCCTTGCGATTGGCTGGCCACCAATTCAGGGTGTCCCCCTTCTTTGGCCCGAAGTTAACTGTGATAGGCTCCAGCACCCCCACAACCCTAATGAAAATAAAGCGGTTAGGAAAATGAGATGAAATAAATGTACTTCTGTCATTTTTAGTTTTTTCCAAAGTGATAAACAAAAATCACAATAATCGTTTTGAAGTGCAACATCCAAATATTATTTAATATGTATTAATTGAGATCTAATCAAATTGTGACCTGTTTATAGTGATACGAATTGTATCGTCATCGCTGGGGCAAGACACGCTTAATTATTTTGTTAAAAAAATGCAATGCTTTAAAAGTATGTTGTCCCATCACTTGATGACTAACCAAACTGATCGATAGATTCATTAATTACTTAATAATCAATAACTGCAGCCTCGTAGTGATACTTTGATACTTTTGACAAAATTCATGGCCTCACTTGGATCATGTAGAGCTGGGCGATGCGGTACTCCTCCACACTCATCGGCATGGGGATGCGGTATTCCTTTATTAGCATGCTGGAGCCAGGGTCGGGCACGGGCTGAAGAATGCAAAAGCAGGCCTCCCTACGAGTCGCTCCCAAGTCCTCATAGGAAAATTCCGTAGCAGGGAAGAGAACGACGTGCCATTAGAAAAGTTCCCGACTCACATTGGTGCCAACCCTCTCTTCTTATACACAGTCGAAAGTCGTGCACTCTTGGTTACCGCCGTCACATGAGGGGGCTTGCTCAGTAATAAGAGGGATTAGAGCTTGAGTGGGGACATTATGTAATTAGCCCAACCCTCAAAATTGCACGAAACTGGCAAGCACGTGCAAGGGCACTGCTTGTTGGACAGCTGTAACGTGTCTGGGTGGCAGCAGTAGTACTTCACTGCGGCCAAAGGAAACCGTAATATTTTGGAAAAGCGCCACCTGCAGGAATCGAGCCCATGCCTGCCCGCACGGAAGTCAGCCGAGTGAACCTCTACACCACAAGGTGACTTCCCTAAAATTTGAATTTATGGTAAAGAAATGTTTATTGGAAATATTTCTGATGAGTTTCTCAATGTTTAGATACATATTTTTCCATTTGAGAAAACTTTCAGCCCATTGACTGCTTAGAGTGTCGGACTTATAGTCCCGTGAGGGAGGGTTCGATCCCAGAAACATTCCAACCTTCCGTATGGAGTTTTTATGTTCTACATAGGCTTGCCTGGGTTTCCTCCGAGTACTCCAGTTTCCTCCCACATCTCAAAAACATGCATGGTAGGCTGAATGAATACTTTAATTTACCCCTTGGCCTGATTGTGAATAGTTGTCCATTTTCTTGTGTTCTGTGATTGGCTGGCCACCAATTCAGGGTGTTCCCCACGGTACTTGGACTTTTGGTCGCCGGACGTTTGGTCGCCGGATGTTTGGTCGCCGGATGTTTGGTCGCCGGACGTTTGGTCGCCGGACTTTTGGTCGCCGGACGTTTGGTCGCCGGACGTTTGGTCGCCGGACGTTTGGTCGCCGGACGTTTGGTCGCCGGACATTTGTTCGCCGGACGTCTGGTCGCTCGGACGTCTGGTCGGCCGTTTTTTTGGTCGCCTGACGTTTGGTCGCCCGGACGTTTTGTCGCCGGACGTTTGGTTGCCGGACGTTTGGTCGCCGGAGGTTTGGTCGCCGAACGTTTGGTCGCCAGTCGGATGGTGACAGAGAGTGAGTACTGTTGAAAACAGCTCTCAAAAGTTCAATATCTAAATATCTACTGTTGATTCATGAGAGAGAGAGAAGTTACTATCTAATACTGTTTAATATCTAAGTACTGTTGAAACCAGCTCTCAAAATTGTATTCACAAGAGTTTAACATCTAAATATCTACTGTCGATTCATGACAGAGAGAGTAATGCTTCTATTGATATTTTGATATTAGATATTTAGATATTAAACTCTTGTGAATATAATTTTGAGAGCTGGTTTCAACAGTACTTAGATAGAGTCAGGTGCTGCTTCCAGCAGACCTCCTTTTTGGCCTAACTATCCGCGCTGTTTTAGGGAGGAAAACCTCCACCCTTTGGCCCTCTCTGGAATCAGTTTGACACCTGTGCTGTAGATAGTGAAGTATATAGCATGTGTTGCCGCATTTAGTAGTTTATTTATATGCTAAGTTGGATACATAGGAGGTAGGAAACAGCCACCTCTGCTTTCAAACGTGATGGTCAAACTTTGCGTAAGCTTGCTACGCGTGTTCGTTCCTCAGTAAGATTCTCGTCGCCACTTATCCATAAAACAAAGGGCTGCTTTGGTGGCGACACCGGGACTCGTGTTTGCGTGTGGGTTTGGGGATGTGGGGTTTAAGCTATCCTAATGAATGTCCGCAAAACTTAATCCTGCTGGCACATGCAAAGCAGCTACTTCTTTTCTAATACTCCGGCTGCAACCATTCGTCCATTGTAAAATCTATTCGCAGCTATTTGGATAGTCCATGAATTGTTGAGGGCACGGGTGTCAAACGAGTTGGTGGTGGTGGTAGTCGTGGGGGGTTAGTTGGGGTCTGAAAATCCCCCCAAAGGGACTAATGCTCCTAATTGATGAAGGCTAAATTCTTGGCAAAGGGACCGTAAGAGAAAAAACATGAAAACAAAACATTAAAGGTTCAGTGCCCCCAACTCAAATTGATTGTACGTGCAGCATCAATGCCAGTCACGAGAAGATGCACCATGCTCTTTTTGCTGATCGGTAAAAATATAAATGTAGTTTTTGGGTCACTTTATCTATTTTGCAGCATTTCTATTGATTTTGGGGTATTTCTATGTCACAGATCCTCCAATTTCAAATGAATTGGACGTCTAGCACCATCACTAGGAGCCAACGAGTTCATATTATTTGACAAACTACAAGACTCAACTTGCAACTGGATGTTTTGTTCTGCTCATCATTACACTCCTATAAAAAAAATTTAAAAAAAATCAGACATAGGCATTGTCGTCATCATTGACTTGACAAAAAGCCTAGTAGTCATCATACCCTCAGCAGCGTATGACGAAATTGTATAGTGCTTCTCCACAAGTCATTTATGACATTTATTTATGACATATTCATACTTGTTAGCTCTCCGCCTTGAGCGCCATTTTCCGGCGACTACAAGTTGCCTCACCGATGCCAACAAGAATAAGATGGATCACTTACCTCTCAGTCTTTATACTTACCCTCCCTCAGTCATCCTGTGGAAGGTAGATCTGCACCAAACGACCTTCCTGTTACTTCTATAGGATGTGTCCTCATGATTTCGGGGCATTTATGGGTCACTACGTGTAGAATTTGGGTCACTTCTAAATGTTTGGCAAATTGGCTTTCATTTAAAATGGTCTGGACTGAGTGCAAATCGTACATTTCCTTTGTCGGCGGTACTATGCACGCCTCACACTCACCTACGTGACTGCTGTAGTACTTTTGTTCTTTTAGAATGATATCCCCAAGCTCCTTGCAGGATCAAAGGAGAACTAGGTTTCAGCTGAAAATAACTGTGTGGTGGAGAAAAACTGGGAAAAAACTGGGGCCACAAGGAAAGGTTCCAGGCACCTGTGATTGAGCTCTAAAACTTGCGAAGGGCGGGACATCATTTATTATGCATTTACTTTAATGTCTACAGTAATCCCTTGATTAATGTAAACCAGACATGGGCGCAATAAACGAAAAACCGCCAAGTAGAATCACCATTATTACTACCACAATAAATGTTTGGCTGCCTATACAGAAATACAGGTACACAAGTACAATTATCAAAAAGTGTATATGTATTCAATATTATAGCTAGAAGCATATCAAAAGACTATAATGTACAGTGTTCCCCCGCTACTTGGCGCTTCAGTTAACGTGGACGCAGAGCTTCGCGGCTTTTTTTGGAAAAAAAAATACAAATATTACATTGAAACAACATATTTTAGGTTTTTTTTGTCATAACATGAATTTCACTCTCTCTACCCGTATTCTTTATGGTGTACTATATACAGGGGGTAAAAATAAAAAAAGATTACAAAAAAAATAATATTTTTTTTTTTGGAATTAAATTCAAATTAAGCATTTTGGAAGGGGAATCCCTACTTCGCGGAAATGCACTTATCGCGGGTGGTCCCGGTCCCCATTAACCGCGATAAGCGAGGGAACATTGTATTAATTATCTAAATATAATCTCATTTCATCTCATCTCAAAATTTGAATCGCTTTATCCTCATTAAGGTCGCGTAGGCTGCTGGAGCCGAGCCCAGCTGACCCCGGGCCAGAGGCAGGGGACACCCTCAATCGGTGGCCGGCTGTTGGGTTTATTCTGTATTACTATTATACATATATGTGTAGTAATTCATTTCTTTGTTAAACCATTAAAAGTGTTTCTATTGTTTGACTCGAGGTCATAAACTGCCGCCTAGTCCACTCTCACATGGACTTCTCCAAGGATTGTTGACGCTACATCTCAACCAGTATCGGGCTGTGAGGGTTGTTGATCGGGCAAGGACTCGATATCTGACATTTCCAGCAACGGAGCCCATAACAAAGATATTGTTTCTGCCACGTCCATAACACCCGTGATGCACTTCGGGCTTCTTTATGTAATTGTTATATGATTGTTAGGTCAAATGAAGGCGTGATTGTTTTTGTTTTAATGCCTTAAAGCTGTACGCAAAATACTGTTCGGAAGGGATACTTTGGAAGATCGCCTCCCTTAAGGTTACTTATCCGTGATCCAATCTATTTAATTAAATGTCAATAATTGAATAAGATGTCTGCCTGCAGTTATTGATAATTACAAAGGGTAATTATTAATGAACCTATCACCGGCCGATTGCAGGGCACAACTCGATGCACACTCACAACCATACCTAGGGGAAATTTTAGAGTGTCCAATCAGCCTACCATGCTCAGAGCTGCCAACTAATCCGGAATTTCAGGAGGTTACCCGGAAATGCAACGCAACCTCCGGGCAACCTCCCTAAACTCCGGAAATCCCCAAAAATGGTCACTTACATTTTTCCAATTTCCAATTTAAATGCCTCGAAATTCACAAAATCGCTCCAGCTTCCGCCATCTTGATTCAACTGCACCGAAAACGTGTCCAAACGGGTGTGAGTCTGTATGGTTGTCTGTCTCCTTGTGCCCTCCGATCGGCAGACTACCGACTATGGTGGTCCCCCGCCTTTGGCCCGGAGACAGCTGGAATAGGCTACAGCACCCACCCGCGACCCCAATGGGGATAAAGTGCTTCAGAAAATGAGATTAGATGTTGAAATGGAATTCTCTTTCATGAAGACCCTGAAAAGTCAAAGAAAGCATGGGGCAGGTTTTAAGGATGTCCAAAATTAAAGGTTTATGCCGCATGTGCACAAAGTGCGACAAAAACTGCGATCGTTTGTGATCTAAAAGTTTTGCATGTGTTAAAAAACTTGGTCAAAGATCAAAGATGCGATCTCACGGTTGATTTGAATCGATTTTTTGAAGAACCAAAGAAGAAATTAAAAAATCGGGCAGTGTCATGACACAATTCACTATCGAAAACCGCCTTAAAATCGGACATAAAATGTGGAAATGGCGTCCAATCCATATCAAATTGCTCTGTCCATAATCGAGGGTTTTTATTGATTTTCACTTGTTGTTGTCCTCGTCATGCTGATTATTCAAAACAGAGCAGTTTTTATCTGAAAGTTTCGCAAGTACCGAAAAAAATGCCCCATGTTGCACTTTTCCAAACTAAAAAATGTGACACCCTGGTACAAATATTGATTTTCTGAAAAACTGGGGTCCAAATGCCGGCAGCCCCGCCCCCGGGGGCGCGACGGGACAGCCCCCCCCCCCCCGGAGGGCCACGGGACGCCGGCAGCCCCGCCCTCGGGGGCGGGATTCTCTCGACCCGTGTCCCCTTTGCTAATGTATTCATCAGTGTTAAGTAACATGCATAACAGAAGTCTAAACAATACTTAGTGTTTCATAACAATTTGTCTCAGTTCTCAAAACTATTGTCGGTCTGTGGAATCTTCCCGAGAGAGTGTTGTTGCGGACCATCTTGAGGAGCCACGTTTCCCAAAACAAGTCCACAGTTCCCAAGAGCTTGTCGTTGAACCATAGTCTCGAGAAGTCCAGGTGTGAAGGACAAGTGACCTCCAAAGGTGTTTTGGTTAACTTTGGAGCGAGCATTTCTTTTAGTATAGCTGTTCCAATTTGATATTGTATTTTGCTCATTCTTTTTGTTGTGGCGGTCTTGTTTTGGTATCGCCACTGCAGGGTTCGGCTCCTGTTCTCAACTCAATTACAATATGAACAAAAGGATTGGTATTGGTCTGAGATTCTTCAATTACAATATGAACAGAAGGATTGGTCTGAGATTTTTCAATTGCAATATGAACAGAAGGATTGGTCCGCGATTCTTCAATTACAATATGAACAGAAGGATTGGTCTGAGATTCCTCAATTACAATGATAACAAAAGGCTCTTTCTGAGATTCTTGTTCCAAGGTTAGATTCACACTGATAAGAGAGCAGATGGAGAAGGACTTCAGAGGGCAGAGGAAACAAAGAGCAGGGCGGATGGTCGGGACTTCATAGGACCCGCGGAGACAGAGGTCTGGATGATGTGGATTCGAGGCTGGAAGATGTGAAGTCCAAAGAAACCCCCCTCGCAGCAGTCATGGACCAGTCCGCATCTCATTGTTAATCAGCGAATGAATATGCATTTTTGTTATACATCCTCCGCTTGGGACATCAACACTCCGCGGGCTTATTCTTTGGGAGGGAGACCCGGAGCTCTGTATGAATCAATTTGAATGGAATAAATCATCTGTGGATAAACTCGCTCAACCCTGGTTTGTCTCCTCCGATGCTGAACACGCGCCATTGTTAGACGGGATAAGACAGAGTTGAGGAATTGGAATAAGGTGATATATTTAAGGTCTAACATGAACCATAGTCTCGAGAAGTCCAGGTGTGAAGGACGGGTGATCCCCAAATGTGTTTTGGTTAACTTTGGAGCACGCATTTCTTTTGCAAGAGATGTATTAAAACTCCATTGTATTAATGTCACCTTTATAATAATGATGAACCTAACACTCCTAATAAGCAGTGCGTTCTTCATTGCAAGAACATATATAAATATTGATAACTCGTTAATATTAATATAATGTTTAATATCCAAAATAAGCAAAGCGTTCTAACATTCTTAATAATCAAAGCGTTAATATATGTAGTGTTTAATATACAAAATAAGGCAAAGCGTTCTTCATTGCAAGCACATATATCATGATTTTATTACAAGCAAATATATAAACAAACATACAAACCTACAAATACAAACCTACAAATATACAAACCTAAAAAAATGTCTCATGTTCCCTGTGAACCAGCGGCATCTTATCGGCACTTATCGGCCATTTTGCACCGGGGCCCATTTGAGAAAAAAACTCAAGGTCACCGGAATGCGCATTTAGAAATCGTTCAAAATTGTTTAATTTCCCAACACTATTGTAATCATATCGATTTATCAGAACCTCCAGAAATCCAGACAATTTCTGCCTAGCAACGAGCGTTTTAGTGCCAGAAAATCACCGCATAATATCTGCGACGCAAGATGGTCGCCAGTTACCGGGTTATCCTTTAGACAGCTGGCCTTTTATTTTATGATATCTAAAGTTTGGGTGACTGAAAGCGAAGAAGACTGAATGAACGGAAAGGTAATTAACGCGATTTCAACTGGGTTTACATTGAATTTGTGACTCCTAACCGCACAAAATGTTCATTAGGAGTGCGTACTTGTAGCTCACGTTATGTCGAGGCTGTTCCCCTTCGTTAGCAACGCCTACAAGAGACTAGCGAGCGAAGTGTCGTGGAACAAGTCCTGCTTCCTCGCGAGGACAGCTCGGGGGGTCGGACTCTCCGGGCAGAATGACCTGGTCGTCCTGGAGGAAGAGCACCTGAATGAGCAGTTCGTCAGAGGTTCAGGACCCGGGGGACAAGCCACCAACAAAACCAGTAACTGCGTGGTGCTCAAACATTTGCCTACTGGGATTGTAGTCAAGGTTCATTATTTTCAAAATTTAATATTTAGATTGATGCATAGACATGAGATATACTGTATGAGTCACACATGTAACTCAAACTTTACAAAGACAGCACTCGTATTGGCGAGCCAACTCAGTCGCGCGTACACTAATGTTCAGCGATTATTTTGTGCTTAATAACGATTGTCATCATATGCATTTTCTTCTCACTACCCTTCAATGCACCGGTTCGCCATGAACCCATTGTTTTCCCTTAATTCTGCACTGATTAATGCAAAAAACAAAAGTGGAACATGTATGTATATATGTATGTGTATACAAGCACTTAGAACAATTCCCAACGGCGTATTTTCTCCAACTATACACATAATTTATATATTTTAATGTATAATAGGTATTCAATAAACAGTACTCCATTTAGACAATTTCATTACGTCTTCATAGCGTTCCATAAATAGCAAACAAAAAAAAGTTGGCAGGTCTTCACTGCTGTGATTCAAAACTGGTCTCCAAAAGTAATATTAAAACAAAAACAAACAAAAAAATACTGATGTGCACAATTCCGCTGTAGAGTCAGATAAGAGTGACAAAAGCAGAAATTGGGTCGGGGGTGGGGGTGTGGGTGGGTGGGTGGGTGGGGGGGTTTTGTGGGTGAGTTCGGGTGGGTTTGGGTGTGTGTATATGTATACACATACACAGACACGCACGCAAGCAAGTAAGCAAGCAAGCACCCAAACAACCCACCCACCCAACCACCTCGCCTATAAGGATCTGACAGCCGTTTCTGGTCACCATAATGTCAACTCTACGATGCAGGATTTGTACAAAAGTGGCGTGAAAATGTTAACATAAAACATCCACCCATCCATAAAACACGCTTCATCTGTTCCTGCTCTCCGAAACACATTTTTTCGTCGTGATGGAAAGACTCGGTAAGACACGGTGATGCTGGACGCACTGACCCAAGACGCCTTTCCACGTCATTTACAAACGTGAAGAATTTCCACCAGCAAATTTTCAGGGGCACACACAAACTTATTCATCCGGTACATCACACTTTAATAGGATTAAAGAATAGATAAAGCGTGATTTATGGATGGGTGGATGTTTTATAACTCCCGTCACGACAGAAAAAAAAAGTTCCGAGGAGCGCCTAGAAACTTGGCCACGCAGTGTGTTTAGGGCACATCATGTAAAAACAGCGATTCATACATCAACTCTGCTTTCAGCTGTAACAAAGAAAAGTTGAGTTTACACACTTAAATAAGGTGAAGAAATTCAATCATATTGGGATCCGACAGACGTTTCTGCCTACCATAAAGAATTTCAAGTCTTTACTTTGCACAGTTTGGACAAACGTAGCGAGAGAATCTTAACAGACACACATACACCCATAAATCATGCTTTATAAGGATTATAGATTAAATCAGTAATTTGTTGTTAGTACAGTAATTACAAAAATAAAAACTAAATTAGTTCATAAGATATATAATGATACTAATGTTAAAATTGTTCAATGTAGTGTTAAATCAAATTTAAATAGTTCCACAGCAAAACCTCTAATTTTGTCAATTCAAAGTTGGCCATCATAAGTCATTGCCTGCCATTGACAACTTGTAAATATCTAAACAGGCAGGACTGGCTGTGAAGGCTCATCTTTTGGTGGTGCCATTTCCCTGATTTGCCCGTCCCAGTCAAAATGGCTTGGATGTCTAGGGCCGTCGATGGCAGCCAATAAGTTAATGCTCACATTATGCTAACAGAGTTCATCATAGTATGAAGTATCAAGTATGAAACCACACTTGCAAAAGCAACATGATGTTCCACAGCTCACAATGTGTTGTATTTGCAGTGTCATCAAACTAGATCGGTGGACATTAATCGGAAGCGTGCGCGAGAGGTAATGCAGCAAAAAGTGGACGTGTTCTATAAAGGAAAAGACAGCGCCATCCTGCTAGAGAAGAAAGATGCCCAGGCCAAAAAACAAGACAAACGCAGGAAAGCCAACCACAACCTGGATAGAAAGAGAATCTTCAGAGAGGGCCTCCAAGCCAAAGACGAGTGACATTTTTGGGCATTGCTGAGTCACTTTCTGTTGAATTTAGGCCACTTTTTTGCTAATTTTGTGGTATATACAGGGAATTTCTTATTAATTTAGGGGCTTTACAGGTCACTTTCTTTTGATTTTGGGTCAACTTCAAGGTAACTTTGTGTTTATTTGAGGGTATTTACAGATCTCTGTCAGTTGATTTTGGTTAACTTTTCTAATTCACTTCCTAAAGATATAAATTGCGACCTTACGGCCAGATTGGACTAGCCTACCTCATCTGTGCAAATGAGGTTGTTGGGTTTATTCTGTAATACTATTATATATATCCATATATATATGTATGTATTTAATCATTTCTTTGTAAAACCATTCTTCCAATTGTCCGAAGAGAACTTGGGGTCGTAACCAGTCACCTAGTCCTCTCACAAAGACTGTTTATCTGACATCTCACCTAGTCCCGGGCTTCGAGGACTGTTGATCTGGGTTTGCAGCGAAGATTCGTCAAGGACTCTTGCTACCAGCAGATGTATATCAATCACTTCCAGGAACACTCGCATAGTGTTCCTACATCGTGACGCACTTTGTGCTTCTTTATGTAATTCTTATGCCAAATGAAGGCGTGATTGTTTTAATTCAAATGGAGTTTGTTTTTCGTTTCCTCTTTCTATTATTTTTAAATACCTTAATTCTTATTATAGTTACAGATGTTGTTTTTGCTTACGCAGTTGGACTAATCAGTAACCTTGTAATTGTTTTGATTTATGGCTTTAAAGCCGTATGAGAAATTACTGTTCGGGGAGCTACTTAGGAGATCGGGGGGAAGTCTTGATGTATCTTCCCTTATAAGGTTGCTGATCATTGATGCCTATTTAATTATATGTCAATAATTAAATCAGATGTCTGCCTATAGTGTTTAATAATTATATTAAAGGGTACCTATCAGAGGTCTATATTTCTCATCTCATTTTCTTAGACGCTTTATCCTCACTAGGGTGATGGGGGGGGGGTGCTGGAGAGGTAGGGGGAGACCTTGCCTGGATGGCCAGCCAATCGCAGGGCACAAGGAGACAAACCATTCACGTTCACACTCATACTTGGGGAATTTAGTGTCCAATCAGCCTACGTGGGAGGAAACTGGAGTACCCGGAAAAAATCCACAAAGTCCTGGGGATAACAACTGGAAAGTTTGCCCAACCCTGTGCTAACCATTCACCCGCCGAAGGTATATATTTGGGGGTGGGAAATAAAGGAGCGAGAGGCGCAAGCCAAAAATGCTAAACATCCGAGTGGGCCAGAACTCCAAATGTGCGAGTGCGACTAGTGGAATTCTCTTTCTTCCCTATGGCTAGTCTGGGTTTGGATGACCAGCTCTCGTGCTGGTTAGCTTGACTTTGCAAGCTGTGACCGTGTCACCCTCATAGAAGAGTACAAAAAAACCAACAACTATATATTACATAAAAATGTTTGATGTATTAAACTTGGTAGTTAGTAATTCTCACATTTTTGCACATGTATCATCACTACATGCTCTCAATTGAATCTGTAATCTTGATGTTTTGCATATTTTACTTTTTTAATTCAAACTAGAATACAGATGAAGAGGATGCTCAACTGACTAAATATAGAATATTAGATACAATGCATACACACATTTCAACATTTGTTCAAACATTCATAATTCATCAGAAGGTAATTTGATTTTTGTATTTAGTACAGTCGTACCACTATATATGTATATATTTGTATTATCGTATTATATTTGGAAATAAAACCGTTTAGTTGCGAAGGAAATTTTAATTCATCTTCAATCACAACATGATGGTGTCATAAATTGTATTTCATTAAATGTGCAGGAAAAAATCAATGGCGTAGATTTATTTTCTTGATGTAAAGAGTGGCGTTTATTGTTCAATATGGTATCTTTTAATTTTATTAAATTGCAATGCAGGAGTCGAATGAGAAGCGCTCGACTGGGATTCGGCGGTGACGTTCTTTTTTTCAATTCTGGCGCGCGCCCGTAAATTATTGCCTCTGCCGTAAAACCTGAAGGAAGAGTCCGGCTTAAAACATCGATCAATGAGAATTCGGCAGTTGTGCATTCGGCCCGCCCCATTGAAGCCACCAATACGAGACGCCGTTGACTTTTTGAACTCCATTATCAGTGCCTCCAAAAATTGTTAGCTTCACCGTTTCCCGATTCACTTTGGAAACGTATACGTCAAGATAACATGGCAAAAGGTAACCATTTTCCGTGTATTATCTCTTCATAAAGTTCCTTGGCATTTTAGTTAGTCCGGCTGATAATAACCTGCTACACGGCTGGAATAGGAGCAAAACAGTTGCTTTGTTTTGTTCACAGGGAAAAAACAAACAGAAAATACAGAGAAAATTAACAAAATCTCTACTGCAGTCACTTCGAAAGAAGCCAAAGAAAACCAACCCGTGGGTAGAAAAGAGGTTCGTTTGCAATTGCGATATTCTTTTGCTGTACCGAGTCCTTGATTAGTGTTACCCTAATGTAAAATTTCGTATTAAAGCAAACGCGTCAATGTTCAAGACGAGTTTATCAAAACAATAATTTTAAGCTCACAGGTGATATGAAATGCTACAAATTAATTGAACATGATTGCAGAACATTTTGGGAACAAATCCATCCTAAAAGTATCAGAAAAGCATTAATAATGAACTTGATCCCAATTTACAATGTTTGTCTTCCTTTCTCCAAACAGAACATGTCGCTCCCAGAAAGAGATATACATTTTTGCAGTTCCATAGGCTTTTAATTCCATAACTGTCAACCTTGGCCAATTGCTCCCCATATTAATGATTGCAATTACCCTTAAGTGATTATCTATAGCTATACTCTACCACGTGTCAAAATGGCAGCCCGGGAGCCAAATCTGGCCCACCACATAATTTTGTGTGGCCCGGGAAAGTAAATCATGAGTGCCAACTTTCTGTTTTATGATCAAATTCAAAAGAAGATTATAAATGTTTATGGAATATTTCCTGAGTTTGCTCATTTTAAATCAGTAATTGCAGACGATTAGTACAAATTTGAATGGCCAAAAATGACCTATCCATCAGCACGATTGATAAAGCTGTCAATTTATTAATCAATTAATTTTGGCAGCCTACTTGGAAGACATACTGGCCCTCCAGGTGAAATCGAAACTACAACGTGGGCCGCAACAAAAAACTGAATTTGACACCCCTGCTCTATACTGTTATATAAATGGTTCATTAATAATTACCTTCGTCCGTAATTATCAATAACTGCAGGAAGACATCTTATTCAATTATTGACATTTAATTAAATAGAAATGGATACAACAGATAAAAGCCTCCGGAGGGGAGCGTTACAGCAAGTGTCACCTTACAACTTCCGAACGTCTCCTCGAATAGACGTTTTCGTCCCACTCTTATGGTCATGAATCAAAACAATTTACAGAGTTGTTGATCATTCCATCACGTATGAGTAAAAACAACATCTGGGACTACAATAACAATCAAAGTATTTTACCAATAACAAAAACAGGAGACTAGACCTAACAACATTTAGATTAGAGTAATTACACAACCTCCTTGACCTAAGAATCATATAATATAATCAATCATATAATCGCTACATACAGAAAAACCCGAAGTGCACGGTTACATAACGATAACAATATTCTTGTTATTGGCCGAATAGCCCTGGCCTCGTCACCAAGGGCCCACCAAATCTCAAGGACCCAGATTGGGTGGATTGTTTGTATAACCATCCTGGAACAGGCTGTCCAGGTTAAAGATGACTTGGTGTGACCTCAACACTTTTGAAAAACAGAAAGAGAATGATTTAACAAAGTAATGAATTAATACAGAGAAAAGAAAGAGAATGATTTAATAAAGAAATGAATTAATATAACTATTATAATAGTAAGACAGAACAAACCCAACATTCCCCCGTTTTTATAATATGTATGTTATTAGTCATTTCTTAGTAATCACGAATGGAAATGTCGGTGACTGCGATTTTATCCGCCTACTCCTTACTCCCATGGCTGGTCTGAAAGAGAAAAAACATAATCATATTCGTCCAATTGGTCCTCGGATTTACCGTACTCCTGGACCTCACTGCTTTCCCCAAACCGTCCCATAAGATACAACTCATGTACTTTAGAATTTGTTGGGGCAATTGCAGTAGTTATAAGTCGGCTTAGCAAGGAGCGCAAACAGGGGATACTACATCACCCACACAATGTTAGGATAGCGGTAATTGTGCCTATAGTCACCACGAAGGATGTAGCCAAATCTTTAGATTTTCCAAAGGTCTTATCCCACCAATCTGACAATGCGGACGTATCTACTCCAGAGTGCTCTTGCATATTGCGGTTCAGTGTTTGCAGGCCAGTAATGGCCCTGGTGAGAGATCCACTGGGTGACGTGTTGTTCGGTATGAAGGTGCAACATTGTTTTCCAAACATTGCACACACGCCCCCTGTTTCAAGGATCATATCCACCGCTATGCGATTCTGGAACGCCATCAGACTGGCAGCTGCCAGTTGTTCCTTCATGGCCACAAATCCCTGTTCAGTATAATTTCCAAGTTTTGGACATTGTAATGTAAGTAATTTATTCTATCCACATTTTTGTTTGGGGTGATTAGAAGGAAGATAGACTCCCAACCTGCTGCGATCTGATTAGCCAGCTATTACTCATCTGGTACGCCCCGGGGGATGCCAATCGCATCAATGTATGTTGGATCTCCTTCGCTCCATGCCTCTCGACGATGTCGGGAGGGTCGACCCTTCACCTCCGAATTCTGAGCCGCCAATTGTATCTCCTCCACTGTGGATGGAAAAACAGACACCGGTAAGAGCAGTGAGACCAAAGTACCTAGTCCTGCCGCGTTTCGGCAGGAGTCGTATAATTTATCTACCACCCCGCCACCATAGGCCAGAACGTGGTATCAGGGGTGTAGTTTGTTTTAGAACGCCGGTACACCACGTCTCATTTATCGCCCCCAGCTTCAGACCATGCCCTGTAAGGTTTAAGCAGGTAAAATGATTAAACAGTGGAAAAATTGACTTCCTATTTACTGCGTAACAGGATAAACACTGTTTCAATATTTTTTTTTTCTTTCTTTCTTGCCAAGTAGGACACGTTTTTTCATTTGTAAAAACACTTTTCCCCAAAAGAATGGTGATTGAGGGAGTTGTTAGACCCCATCGTTTTTTCCCTTGTCTGGTAGGTTATCCTAATCTTTTGTAAGATGGTTTAGTCTCAATTGAAACCATATGGAGACGTCAAACCCAATATAAAAGAGTTCCCTATAGTTTTATGGTATTGCTTGCTGAGCAATAATCTTTTCAATTAATATTGGTGTTTCCCGTATTTTATTAAGTCAGAAAGTTTATCTTCCCCGTCCCCTCAATGTTTCAATTGAGACCACCCTTTTACCAAAGTAGCTCCACATAGTGCTTGCCTTCTTTACACTCCATTAACAGCGCCCAATTATCCCCCGTTTGGGAAATCCCTGTTTCAGAAATAAATTTCACAGGTTAATATGTCAGTCCAAGCTTTCCAATCTTGACCAATTTCTGCAACAAGGCTTTTCCCAATCTTCAATTTTTTGCTGTTAATGTACCACACATATTTCCCACCATCTCTTTTTGTATGGCAACCGGGACGTCGCCGAGTCCAAATATATATTTTCAATTTGGAAATTTGATTTAGTAGGTAATGTTAATTAAATGTAAATGTGTATGTTTCTCGGTTTACCCTCCCGTAAGAAGGTGTATCCTCAATTGAAACGCCTCCGCCTTTTTCTCCAACTGGAGAAAACAACCCTACTGTGGAAAGGAATAGAATCACAATCATCATTAATCTCATTGCCCCAAAAGCAATAATTGTTTTCAACATGACTTTTTGTCTTTGTTTAGGGAGTTTTCCTCTTGAAACGTTTCAATTTAGACAACCTTCTTACTGTGGGAAAGGTGCATCCGTGTCCCCTTTCAGTAACAAGGACCCTCCCACTTTGCGTTGCTCCGATGTTTCTTCTTTTATGCTGCTTATCAGCATCCAGTCTTCAAGAATCACCGTCGCTTCGTCCGTTTCCTGTTGAGAAGCAAAATCTCCCTCTGATAGTCTAAATTTGGTGTGTGCGTTTTTTTCTCTGATAGATTCGCCTCATCATCCAATTGTCATTGTGTGGTGAATAATAACAATTTGTAAGGTCTACCAAACAGGACTTCATATAAGGTCCGCCAATTGTGGATGGTAGACAACTATTATATTAACAAAATGGGAGCCATTATCACTATAAATAGTTTCTGGAATTCCATATCGTGGAATGATATCCATATGATCTAATAAAAATAAAATAAAATCTATATGTATTTTTTTTTTAAATGGATATGTGGGTATGCATATAGATTTAAACCCTAAGCCTTGTAGTGCCGTTGTAGCAAGGCCACCTCCCCCTTGTCGAGACATAGGTCTTCCCTTGACTCAAGCCCAAATTATTTTCTTTATTGATCTTTTATTGGTAGATTATGTCTCGGTGGTCTGCCAATCAAAAAACACAAAAAGACAAACTATCATTCACGCTCACACTCATAAACAGAAGAATTTAGTGTGTTCAACCAGTCTAGCTAGCATCCATAATTTCATTTTGTGGGAGTAAACTGGAGTACCCGGAGAAAATCCACAAATTCTCGAGGACGCCATGAATACCCCACATTCCGGAAAGTCTGTATCCACCCCGCATTCATTAGTAGATCCTTTAATATACACACCCCCACTCTAGCATTTTAACCGTTTGTAAAAAATTACCTTCAAGTTTCACACAAAGTTATATCCTTTTTAATGCTATCAGTTTAGCTGTTTGTTCCCCGAATTGAGGTGGCAATAGTTTCACATCTAAGGTTTTTATTTTCACAGCCGCCATGACCTAATGGCCCCCTATCAGGTTTTTGGAAAATCCCAATTTCCTCTAATAGCATGCCAATCACCTTGTAATGCGGCCATCCAATTTTGTTTCCACTTTTTTTTTTCCAGGTGATAAAATAATCCCCCCCATTTGTAAAACAAATTCATCCACGCCTAATTTATACAACATGACGCCTATGGCCTTTATTACGTCGCCTTGACTCCAAATTCTATGAACCAAGATAACACGCCGAATTTGTAAGCGAATTTCGCCCATCCCATTTTGTTCATAGACAACCCATCTACCTAAAGCGTCACTTGTTTCAAAACATGAAAGGCCCCACTAGAATTTGTGCATCCAGCGCCAAATAGAGCCTATTTACACATTTTTTCTCAAATTTGTTTTAGATATGGGTCCCCAATTTCCCGAAATTTCCCAGAATTCATGTACTACCACATCCTGTCAAAAACCCAAAACGACTAACATAACCTGTTTCTAAGCCAGATTCTGGAATTTGGAGAATTTCTCCTTTCCCTCCCTTATCTAAGCTTGTTATTGCCACTCGTTATCACTGTAACATTCAGGCGTATTAACCCCATCGTTGCTAAAGTTCTCACCAATTTGCATGCCCTTAAAGCAGTAAAAAGCAACGTTATTTGGTTGTATCAATTGACCAATGCTTATCCAATCCGTAATATCCTTAAAGTCATCAATATGACCTGTGACAAAGCATATTTCCTCCCGCCAGGACAACAGACAATGTTCTTTCAAGTGCACTTTGAAAAACATTCCATGTTACTCCATTCTTAGGGAAAATATGCTCATCCTAAACCAATTATTTTATTTACAATTCACCTAATTATTTGGATGAATGCCATGAATTTTATCATGCCACTATTGCATTGTAAATTTCCCATCTGATGTCGTTAACAGCCAAATAATTCAATACCTACTATACTTTGTAAATCACCTCATATGATGTTTACTTAAGACAAGAGTCATTTCCCATAGCCTGTTACCAAAACAAAAATCTACAACAATTAAATTAGAGAAATCAACCTTTTGTTAGGCAATTCCTAATTACAAACTTTAATGTTTTAAAAACCTTATTGTCACCAATATACCATAATATTATAAATTTTGTCATCCTGGCCTTTTCTTTAACCAGCCAACCTCCCGGATTAAAGTATTTTGAACAATCAAAATATTCCGAAATAGTATTAATATTATTTTACCTTCCAAAAGCTAGTTTCCTTTAACTAAGAGCCCTTTGAAATCCACAATTGCTCAAAAATGACTATTTTGGTCTATTTCCTAAATCCAAAGCTTTTTACCAAATCAACCTTTTACTGAACAGATTTTCTATCCTCTTAATACATTTCATTTTAAAACCCAAAATATCAATGCGAAAGCATTCGCATAACCTTGCATTTCTTGCAGCCCATGTATTGTTCTTATTCTGAAAAGTCCAAACAGAAAACGCAATTAGCCGTTAACTATGACCTCCACTCTTGTTGCGAAAACAGCATTGTTATCTTATGTTTACAAACCAGCTTTTTCCCTGTGCCCAAATACAACGCTTTTTAGAGAAGACAACCATTAAAACGTCAAATTAACCCCTCTTCCGATATTCAACTACATCACAATATTTTTCCAAGACCCCATATATCCAGAATATGTATGCTGCAAGCACAACAATATGGCAAAAACCCATTTTCTGCCCTCAAGTTTGCTTCAGCACCCCCAAGGCCAATTATTATTATTATAATGTCTTCACGGAAGGGATCACAAAATTTTAGTCGTTTACACGGTCCGAACGCTCCCGAAAGCCCAACACAGTTAAATCGTCTGCCCCGCGGCCCACATGTTTCACTCCCATCTAATCAGCAGCCGCTGCACCAGAAACGCTTCCCCCGCAGTCGACACATTTTTTTTGCAAGTCTAGAGCATAATAAAAACACAGGTGACATTCCCTGCTAAACATTTACATGATCATTTTGTATATATTCTTTTGTCTTTTTAAACACCATCTTCCCGTTAGCGGACGGGATCAAAAACCAAGCTGCAATAAGCCATCACATTGCTGTAAATTGACAGTACATATAGGTTATATTAACAAAGCACCACCAGCACTTGGAAATAACCATTCTAATTGTTGTTATACAAGCCCAAGCATCACAAAAAACCCAATTTAATTGTAATCACAAAAACGTCATACCTGGATTAACCAAATCAAATACCAGTGTCCCCATTAATTTTCTAGCTCCCTTATTTTTGTTAAACTTCCTCCGCGCCCGTCACCTATCTCGGTAAATATTTTCCCCGTCAGCCGAGGAGGCCCCGCTATTTTTTCCTTACCAAACAGTACTTTCCCGCCGCCACGGTCTTAAATATATCCCCGTTATCCGAGGGAGCCCCCACTATTTTCCCAAAATAGTATTTTTAACTTCTCCCCGGCCTTATTTCGCCATTAGTGTCTGTGGAACAAGCTGTTACACTTTTATCCACTCACATATTATTTATATATGTATATTACCTCCATTAGTGTCTGTGGAACAAGCTGTTACACTTTTATCCACTCACATATTATTTATATATGTATATTACCTCTATGCATTAGTGCATATATTATCCTGCATTTTATGCATTTTAAGCTGGCCAGCAAACCCATATTTATTTATCCATAAATATAGCTGTGTAATATTTTTAAAGCGCTTTGTCTTTCCAATTTTTTCCAATCCTTACAAGTTAGACGTATTTTTTGGATCGTCATCCAAACCCGCCTTACAACACGTGTTTCCCATATTTTACTTTTTTGTAGTGAGTTCGTGTGCCTCACACAGTTAACTTTATTATATCTATTTTTATTATTATAACTCCTTCGACTGTATTTCCTAGGCTTATCTTAATTTTACTGCAGAAACCACACAAACACCATACAACATTTACAACATATTCGTGCCTACCCTTTAGACACAGGACCCTTTCCAGCCCCACCATTGTACCTCCAGTACAATATATTCGTGCCTACCCCTGAGACACAGGACACTTTCCAGCAAAGTGCCCCACCGTACCTGCCATTGACTAGTATAAACACAGGGTTTTGTCGCCGTCACCCAGGACGCGAAACCAGCCCACAATGGACCTCACATACAATGTCCCTTTAACGCATTTGGAAACACCGTCACAACATGCAGACATTAATGTGGACTTACCCGAGATCCATCAGATGTCTCCCTCCAGCAGGAAAAGTCTTCAACCGCCGAGAATCCAGGCGCCCCCGTCGAAAACTCCGGCCCACCAAGGGTTTTGAAGACGCCGTGCGCACGGTCACTTACCAGATGTCGAACAGCAGCGCCTGGGTTCTCGCTCCGGTATATTGACCTCCATGGCTCAGAAGGACCAAAATGTCAGGTTCATTAATAATTACCTTCGTCCGTAATTATCAAAAACTGCAGGAAGACATCTTATTCAATTATTGACATTTAATTAAATAGAAACGGATACAACAGATAAAAGCCTCCGGAGGGGAGCGTTACAGCAAGTGTTACCTTACAACTTCCGAACGTCTCCTCGAATAGACGTTTTCGTCCCACTCTTATGGTCATGAATCAAAACAATTTACAGAGTTGTTGATCATTCCATCACGTATGAGTAAAAACAACATCTGGGACTACAATAACAATCAAAGTATTTTACCAATAACAAAAACAGGAGACTAGACCTAACAACATTTAGATTAGAGTAATTATACAACCTCCTTGACCTAAGAATCATATAATATAATCAATCATATAATCGCTACATACAGAAAAACCCGAAGTGCACGGTTACATAACGATAACAATATTCTTGTTATTGGCCGAATAGCCCTGGCCTCGTCACCAAGGGCCCACCAAATCTCAAGGACCCAGATTGGGTGGATTGTTTGTATAACCATCCTGGAACAGGCTGTCCAGGTTAAAGATGACTTGGTGTGACCTCAACACTTTTGAAAAACAGAAAGAGAATGATTTAACAAAGTAATGAATTAATACAGAGAAAAGAAAGAGAATGATTTAATAAAGAAATGAATTAATATAACTATTATAATAGTAAGACAGAACAAACCCAACAATCTTTGTGTGTGTTTGTGTGCGTGTGCGCGTTTTTTTTTTCCCCAGGGACTCTAAAACGGCTGACCCGATTTTCATGAAAATGCAGTTATACTTTTGGTTAGGTTTGTGTCAAAGCACCCTGGACAAGTATCAAAAATTGATAATCGAATAAATCAGATTTTTTGAAAAATGAGCAGAGGTAGTAATCATGCTTGGACATGCGATGGCAGTGTTTACCAGCTCAAGATACCTGTACATAATTGAATACGTGTTTGCTGTGCTAGGAATGTAACTCACATTTTCCATTTTCATTTAACCCATTTTTCAAAAGATAATTTTTTTTATAGCGCAACAACTGTCTTCAAAATGTATGTATAAATTTAAGTTTGCAAGATCAGTGGGCTCCGACAGAAAATAAAATCGATAAATAAAAGATAAATAAAAGATAAATAAAAAAAAATATAAAAATAAAAAAATTAAAAAAAATAATGCATTTCCACCTTTACATCCACTGGAAATGGCTCACGATCACGTTAACATTTTCATTCAAAACCCAGCTCGGACGTCAAACAAGAAAAGCTGCCGCCATTCGAGCCAACAGAGCTCATCTCAGCCAGGAAGACCCAGAAGCCCCGTGACTAATGTTCCCTCTAAGCTGCGTGCGTGCGCAATTGCGCACTACTCTCGTCTTCTCTGCGCAAAAGCAATCATATGGCGCGCAGTAGATAAAATCCAAACATTTTCTTTTTTTTGCCCCTTTCCCCATGATGGCGCTGTTTACGCGGCAGCCAGTTGCAGTAGTGTTGGAATTATATATTAAAACGTTAACTAATGACAATTATGCAACTTACTAATACATTAATAACTAAGCAAATGAAACTAAGGCTGAACCACTATATATATTTAAGTGTTTTTACGACTTCACTATGTGGAACATAGCCGCTTGATGAACCCTGTATGATTTTGTTACGGCTGGCAGCCTGAACACACACTATGTAGGAGGTGTGTGCTTATCTGCAGCTCTGGCTCCACCCCTGTGACAGAGCACTGCCCAGGCCAACAAAGCTGTAATTAATTCCCCAATCATCCCTCCTGCCCTTATTTAAAGCCTTTTCAGTTGTCAGTTCGTCCCTTGCCCTGGCCCTTGCCCTGGCCTTTGCCCTTGTCCTTGATGCCTTGCTGAGTTGCAGGCTTGTGAGTTGCAGGCTTGTGAGTATGTTACTCCCTGTTATATTTTGTATGAGTTGTTAATGATTTTGGGTTGCATAGGGGGACTTGAGATAAGTTTAGACACCATGGGTATACATATAGTTTGTGCATTTAGACACAGTTATTCCCCTGTCTAGATTATATTACATCAGTTTAACAGTGGCATCCTTCGGTCTTATTTCCTGTATTTTTGTGGGTGTTCATTTGGACACCTGTCTGGGAGGGGGTTTTACCGTGTTTATTTGAGGGTGCCACTTTAATATCTCGTGCTTCCCCTATGTTATCCCGTAGTCTGTTTTATTGACTTTATTGTAAATAAAAATAACTGAAGGCTACTTGCAATGTGTGTCCGAACTCATCTTTGACCGAACCTGTCTGCTGTGATAGTTGCGACTCCCTGGTATATCATACCCCAGGGGGAGTCGTAACAGATTTATTGCGTAAATAATGAGCTATCTATACTTTATGGCGTAGACGCTGAAGTTACTTTCAGTTCTGCTATCTTAGAATGACCAATGTGAACCGTAGTTTCTCACTCCTTTTTCCAGTTTTGTTTGTGTTACCAGAAGTTATGACCCTCTCGGCTCAGAGAAAGAGAAGTTACTGCCGACAGACATGAGCTGGGGGACACCCATGTGTGGGGTCATAGGGTTTTTTTCACACACACACATCCTCGGAGGGGCGGAGATCATTGCTATATATGTGCTTTGTAAAATGTATTGAATTACCTTTCTTCCTCTTGCTTCTGTATGAGGTGTTAGCTCCAGATCGATCTGTTATATAAAGCCACGCCTTTTGAACGAGACTCTGCTGACTTTTTCCATTTATGAATCAAAAGAACTTGTGGAAGTAGAAACAGGCTAATATTAAAATTAGCTAACAGCAACAACAAATTCTCTACTTCAGTAGCTCTCTCCACTCTTGTTTTTCATGTTTTACAGCCTTTCCTTCAAGCGATGAAATGAATGAAATCGGGTGAGAACTGTCTAAATCTACCGTGTGTGTGGTTATGTGCGTGCGTGTCTGTGTCTAGTATGCGTGATCGTTTGTCTTCAACCTACACAATGGACTATAAATGGAAATTACCCCTCGGCTACAATCTTACATATATGATCATTAACATGTTAGGTTCATCAATAATTATACTTTAATATAATAAATATAATTAAGGACATCAATTAATTTAGGATCTCTGGTGATACTTGCAAGGAGAGTTCGTTCTGACATAGTACTTGTCACAAATGAATTTCTCCCGAGCGGCATTTTCTCCTGCTCATTTAAGGCCTCAAATCAAAACAATTACAAGGTTATTGATTAATCCAATTGCCTAAGCAAAAACAACTGCAACAATCATCGCATATCAGGTATTCATTAATAACAATTAAGGTCGGAACTCAAAAACAACTCCATTGGAAATTAAACAAACAAGCCTCCATTCGGCAAAACAATTCCATAATCAAGTGAAACGAACGTCACGATTTAAGACAATATGTGAGTAATCACGTAGGTTGGTTGATAGTGATCACGCTGAATCAGCAATTGCGTAAGCGTTCTTCACAGGTCTGCATCACGAACTTGCATGTGGGGTAAGGGTCAGTCATATCTTCCAGTAATCAGTCCTCGGGACCAGGACTCTCTGTCCTGGAGAATGGCCTCGAGCTTGCCCCAGTCTCAAATTGAAGAAGCTCTTATACAAAAATGATTAAATGCGCACATATACAATAGTATTACAAAATAACGCCAACATTCCGCCGTTTTTATAATATGTGATAGGTTCACCAATAAGTATTCCCAAGTTTGCCTTTCAATAACAGAGGCATTTGAGATCACATCCTTTTATTCTTGCAAGAAGAGAATAGATCCACGTGCCTCCGGTCAGATGATTCTGAAGACCCCAGTGTCCCTTTTGCTAATATTTTCATACGATTTAAACAACATGCACATTTTCAAACATTGCATACGCCCCCTGCTCCATCAAGAGCACATCAACCGTCAGAAGGATACCAGCCGCTTTGCAGCACTGGCAAGTCATTAGACTGGTGGCTGCCAGCTGTTCCTTCATTGCGAATCCAATTTCTTTTTTTGGACATTGTAATGGATGGTATTCATCCTATTCATATTTTGATTTGGTGTAACCCAAAGAAAAATACACTCCTGCTGCAATTTAGCAAACCAACCCATAAGTCGGATCCCATCTGTCGATGAGGCTCAACGTCGTTGTGAGAGGCTAGTCGCCGCACGGGAATTCCGAGCCGCCAATTGTGTCTCCTCCACTCTGAAACAGATACTGGTAAAACAGTAAAACCAGAGCACATAGTCCTGTTTAGTTTTGACAGGAGTTATATAATTTAGTTGCCCCACTTCTCCACCATAAGCCAAACTGTGGAATCAGTGGCACATTTTGTCTACTGCACACAGATTCAGACCATGCCCCGTAAGGTTCAAACAGGTAAAATTAACACCGTGGAAAAATTGACTTGCCATTTACTGCTTTTGTGACAGGATAGACATTATTCCAATATTTTTAGCTTTTCTTTATAAGCAGGACACTTTTTTTTCTTTTGTAAAAACACTTTCCCCCCCAAAAAAACGGTGATTGAAGGAGTTGTGAAGTCCGATCGTATTTCCCCTCGTCTGGTCGTTTGTTTTAACCCTTTGTAAGAAGGTTTAGTCTCATTGAAACACTTTCACCCTTTTATATGGAGACACTAAAACAAATTTTAAAAGTTCCCCACAGCTTATGGTATTGTTCGTTGAGCAATAATCTTTTCAACCAATATTTGAGTGGTTGCCGCATTTTATTAAGTCTGAAATCTTATCTTACCCGTATCCTCAACGTTTCAACTGAGACCACGCTCCTACAGTGCAAAAAGTAGCTCCACATAGTGCTAGTTCTTCTTCTTTAATTTGAGGTTGAGCACCACCGTTGGTCCTGTCCGTTTCCTGTTGAGAAGCACAGTCGCCTTCTGCCAATCCAAATTCAATGCGTTTTCTTAAAGATTTCCCTTTTTATGCAGTCAGCTAGATTAGCCTTATCCAGTTCCAATCGTGCAGTAAATAATGGTGTTTTGTAGGGTCTACTAAATAGGATTTCCATATGTTGTTGTCCTGTTGAACCCGTTATGTAGGTAGTGATTTCATAACGAGATATGGAACCTTCTGTCCATACAGCCAATTATTTTGTTAACACAATTTGGGTGCCATTATCACTATAAATCAGTGGTTCTTTGGAATTTCAAATTGTGCACTTTTGTGCCGACCATTTGTTAGGCATGCTCTGCAACCAACTTAACCCTATAAGTTGTGTAGTGGCACCGTACACAGCCACTATCCCCCCTGTCGAGACATAGGAGTTCCCATGACTCAAGCTAGGTAAGCTGAGGTCCCAATTTGTTTTTGTTTTTTTCTTTGTTTTTCCTCAGTCCTCCCAAATTTCCCATTCAGAAGAGCAGATTATGTTTCTCCACATTAAGTTTCAAATGTGGATTACTGCTGCCAAATTCTTTGCTACCTTGATATTTTATTAATAGATTATATCTCAGTGGCCAGCCAATCAAAAACACAAAAAGACAGACCATCCTCCACGCTCACACTCAATCAGGGGAATTTAGATTGTTTAACCAGTCTAGCATCCACAATTTTGTTTTGTGGGAGTAAACTGGGGTACCTGGAGAAAAACCACAATCTCGAGGAAGCCAGGAATACCCCACACTCTGGAAGGTTTGGATCCACCCCGCTTTCATTAGTAGATCCTAGAACCGCAAGGTTGATGCACTCCTCACTAGTCCTTTAATTTGGGTCGTTTACCCATACATCAGTGGCCCGTAAATTTTCATCACAGGTGTAAACCACCATCCCCAGTGGGGCTTCTTCGTAGTTCACCCCCATTTGCTGCCCTATTAGCAGTAATCATTCCAAAAGGAACCAGGTAATTAATGCATTAGATCAGGGGTGGCCAACCAGTCAGAGACCAAGAGCCACATTTTTTACTGTGTTACCGCAAAGAGCCACATCATACACATACCTTTGCTCAGCCAGATTTATTGTAAATGTCACACACCAGCATAGTAATGACATAAATTGACTCCTACAGCACTAACAGCACAGGCCAGTCATTATCAACAATGAACATTGTGTGCACTGTCTCACACAGACAAACTCTCAGTTCAACCAAGTCCACAAACAAAAATATAATAATTTACAATAGCGTTTTTCTTTTGCTATGCATGTTACTTAGTGGGACTTCTGGCATAAAATCAGAGCCTATTTTTGCGCAACATTCGCTCCTTGTGAGCTGTCATTTATTATGAATGGCTTTTAAGTAGCGCGCCCACCACGTGGTGTACGCCTCACTCTCCTATTGGCTGCTCCCGGCTGAGCACTCTCGCCTTGGTCTGCCTCGCAGGGGGTGTGGCTTTTTCAGCCGACGCTCGATCTTTGGGATACTTTGTGTGTGCGCGACGCTGTTCATTGTCGCTTCTGGTTCACGGGAGCTCTCCCACTCTGTTAAAAACGTTTACTTAAATGACCTTGCTCCTACTGGGAAACTTTGAGGTATTTTCATCCCGAGCACATGCGCATTGGACGAAAATACCGTATTGAACTCAAGCGAAGCGCACACGCAAATAAAAATAAAACAAATACAAACTTTGATATGGACGTAAGAGCCGCATGAAACCGGGCAAAGAGCCGCATGCGGCTCGCGAGCTGCGGGTTGGCCACCCCTGCATTAGATTCACGTGCCACATATCTACAAATAGAAATGTGTTTTGGAAGTTAAAGTGCCGCCGTTCATTGCCCCAGTCAGTCAGCATGAGCGACTGCAATGCGAGTGGCTGTGATTAACTCTGTTTGCCAATAATGCAATAACGGAAAAGTTGTGACACATTGAAACACACCCCCACTCTAGTATTTTACCCGCGTGTAAAAAAAAATAAAAAATAAAATTACCTACATGTTTAACCCCCCCTCCCCCGTTAATGCTATCAGTTTAGCCATTTGTACGTAGAATTGAGGTGGCAATAGTTTCATCTCTAAAGTTTGTTTTAGTAGTTGTCAATGTAGCTCGTATTCCATTTTATTCCTACACAACCCATCTACTTGAAGCGTTACTCAAAGGTTGATAGCTTATAATTTGGAGATGCTATTTTTTTTTTTTTTTTTTTTAACATAGACCTAATATCATCACTTGTTTCATACCATGAAAGGCCCCAACAGATTTTGGGCATCCATTGCTAAATAGAGCCTATTTTCCCTCAAATTTGTTGTGGATATGGGATTCCCCTTCCCCAAATATCCCAGAATTCATGCGCCAACCCAAAGCGACAAACAATCTGTTTATTCAGCCAGATTTTGGAACTCGGAGAATTCTTCCTTTACCCCTTATCATAAAAGCAACGTCATTTGGTTGTATTCATTGATCAATGCTTATCCAATCCGTAATCCAGGTACAATTTACCTAATAATTTGTACGAATCCCATTTGTTTCCTCATGCCATTTCTGCATTGTTAATTTCTGATCTCTAATAACCAAATAACTCTCAATACCTCAAATATACTTTGCAAATCACCTCATAAGGTGTTTACGTAAGATAAGAGCTATTTCCTATAGCTCTGTTAGCACAATAAAAATATACAATAATTAAATTAAATGAATCAACCTTTTACTAGGCATTTCCTAATTACAATTTTCAATGTTTAATAAAGGACCCACAAATTGTCACCAATATGCCATAATATTGTAAATTTTCCCATCCCTTTTTTTCTTTAACCAGCCAACCTCCTATTTTTAAGTATTTTGAACAATCCAGCTGTTCAAAAACAATATTAATATTCTTTTGTCCTCCAAAGCTAATTTTAAGAGCCCTTTGAAATCCTCAAATTGCTAAAAATTGGCTATTTTGCTCTATTCCCAGATCCAAATCTTTTTCCAAATCAATCTTTACCAAAACAGATTTTTCGTGTATATACGTGTTTGTGTTTGTGTATACATGTGTGTGTGTACGTGTGTGTATACGTGTGTGTGTATACATGTGTGTGTGTGTATGCGCATGCACACGCGCATGCACACGCACACACGTGTGTACACGCGCATGTACACGCACACGCGCGTGCACACGCACACACGTGTGCACACGCGCGCGCGTGTGCATGCGCGTGTACATGCGCGTGTACACACGTGTGTGCGTGTGCATGCGCGTGTGCATGCGCATACACACACATATACACACACACACGTATACACACACACACACGTATACACACACACACGTAAACACACACATGTATACACAAACACACACATGTATACACACGAAAAATCAGTTTTGGTAAAGATTGATTTGGAAAAAGTGAATACTTTGATATGCACCCTATTTATTTAATTTATTTAAACACAATTTATTAAATTTGACAAAAAATTATATACATTATTATTTTATTTTGTTTTATTCTTAAATTTAAATTAATACTTAGTAGTTGAAAAAATCATTACAATTTCACATTTGAATATTTAATTTAGTCTTTTATACAATTTTATATCTGTCCTCCCGAGTGAAGGAGCGTCTAAATAAAAGTGTTTGTACGTTATATAATTACCAAAAGTTAATATTTCGATGTTTATTTTGTTGTTTTGGTTTTTGGTCGTTAGACCAGAAGTGTTGAAATCAAATAAGTACAAAATTCAATATTTAATCAACAATTGTTATAAAAATGTTGAATATTTCAACATTATTGTCAATTATTAATTTGTTTTTCATTAATATATTAAATATATCCTTTTTAAGTTGTAATGATTTTAATATTAATTACATTGTATTAATATTCAATTGTTTTTATTTCAATAAAAAGGGGGCCTGCATACATGGATTGCGAAAATGAATGTGTTAATTTTCTTTTGCATTCATTTAATGGTTTAGTACATCGAGCAGGAGTGAAAAAATATATTGTTTAATAAATCATGTTTTATTTATTCAGTTTAAAATTATTCATTACGACAGCCATGTTTCACTTTGTTGACGCATGAAGTAATTTTATCTGTTGCTAGCCTTTCCTGTCCAAATGGATAATACGCCGAGCACTGCCAAAAGAAGTGCATGCTAGGTGCCACATACAAAATTTCTCAAATAAAATGAAACCAAATTTTTTTCAGAATGAAGAGAAAAAACACTTGGGCGACGTAATAAAAAAACGGCGTGGAAGAAGGAATGCAGGTCAGGAACTTAACCACAGATATGTCATTTTCAGTATATAGATGGCTGTTATCAAATGTGGGGCATGTTGTGTGAATGTTTTTATACTGATGAGTTTACAAAGGCATGTTTTCAACCAATTTTTAAATTTAAAGGATATGTTTAAATACCTGTATGCTTTAATTATCGAGTGAGTTTGAAAGTGTGTCAATATTTCACAAGGTTTTCTATACACGTGTAATCTGTGGCCCGGATTTTTGCCTGCCACGATTAGGTGCGGGTGATAGATGGCAAAGGGCGTGGTGTTTTTGCCCAGCGGACCTTCTGTAAAGGCGACTTTGTGGTAGAGTACCATGGCGAGTTGCTAGAGCCGGCCCAAGCCAAGCAGCGGGAGGCCTGCTACACCCGCCACCCCGGCACGGGCTGTTACATGTACTATTTCTGCTACAGGGGAAAGGCCTACTGGTGAGTTATGCAGTTATTTTGTCTTTTCTCGCAACGTCTATTCAAGCGACTTAAACCTCACGGAAAAGATAATTCCTTACTTGTTTTATACAGTTCTAATTCGAAAAAAAAATAATAGAAGGGGGAAAAAGTAACGCAAGCCGAGTTACCTAAGAGAATGTCCCTCATCTCGTCTTTTGAACCACTGTCAGAGCCATTATCTACAAATGGAGAGAACTGGGAACTGTTGCAAACCTTTCCCAGGGTGGTCGGCCAGCTAAAATTACTCAGTGTGACAATGACTCATTCGGGAGGTTCAAAACAAAAGAACCTAGAAAAACATCAAAAGAACGGCAGGCCTCACTGGCGTCAGTTAAGGACAATGTGTATGACTAATATAAGAAAAACATTGGCCAAAGCTGGCATACATGGCAGAGTTCCAAGGCGAAAAGCAATAGTGTCCAAAAAGATTAAGAGCTCGTCCTACGTTTGCTATAAGACACCTTGATGATCCTCCACACTTTTGGAAGAACATTTTGTGGACTGATGAGTCAAAAGTTGAACTCATTGGAAGCTGTGGGGCCCGATACATTTGGTGAAAAAAATGGCACAGCATCCCATCAAAATAACACTATGCCAAAAGTAAAGTATGGTGGTGGCAGTGTAATGGTCTGGGGCTGCTTGCAACCTCAGGACCAGGACGACTTGCTGTAATTGATGGAGGAAGGAATTCTGCCGTCTATCAGTAAATTTAGGAGGAGAATTTCCAGCTCTAAATTCGTGTGCCCAAACTTCAGCGCTTTTGGAGCATTCAGCATGAAAACGAACCAAAGCACAGGTTCACCTCTGATTGGTTAAAAAAAGACTAAGTTAAGGTTTTGGAGTGGGCCAAGTCAAAGTCCGAATTCAAATCCTATCAAGGGGGTTAATGAGCTAAAAGTCTAAATTGTACCATATTTTCACGACTATAAGGCACACCACATTATAAGGCGCACTCTCAATGAATGACACATTTTAATTTTTTTTCCATATATAAGCCGCACCGCTCCGCATTACACGGGTCTACAGTAGAGGCTGGGGTTCCATTATGCATCCACTAGATCAGGGGTGGCCAACCAGTCAGAGACCAAGAGCCACATTTTTTACTGTGTTACCGCAAAGACCCACATTTTTTACTGTGTTACCGCAAAGAGCCACATCACACACATACCTTTGCTCAGCCAGATTTATTGTAAATGTCACACACCAGCATAGTAATGACATAAATTGACTCCTACAGTACTAACAGCACAGGCCAGTCATTATCAACAATGAACATTGCGTGCACTGTCTCACACAGACAAACTCTCAGTTCAACCAAGTCCACAAACAAAAATATAATAATTTACAATAGCGTTTTTCTTTTACTATGCATGTTACTTAGTGGGACTTCTGTCATAAAATCAGAGCCTATTTTTGCGCAACATTCGCTCCTTGTGAGCTGTCATTTATTATGAATGGCTTTTAACTAGCGCGCCCACCACGTGGGTGTACACCTCGCTCTTCTATTGGCTGCTCCCGGCTGAGCACTCTCGCCTTGGTCTGCCTCGCAGGGGGTGTGGCTTTTTCAGCCGACGCTCGATCTTTGGGATACTTTTTGTGTGCGCGACGCCGTTCATTGTCGCTTCTGGTTCACGGGAGCTCTCCCACTCTGTTAAAAACGTTTACTCAAATGACCTTGCTCCTACTGGGAAACTTTGAGGTATTTTCATCCCAAGCACATGCGCATTGGACGAAAATACCGTATTGAACTCAAGCGAAGCGCACACGCAAATAAAAATAAAACACAAATACAAACTTTGATATGGACGTAAGAGCCGCATGAAACCGGGCAAAGAGCCGCATGCGGCTCGGGAGCCGCGGGTTGGCCACCCCTGCACTAGATGATGCTGCGCTAAAGGGAATGTCAACAAAACAGTCAGATCGGTCAGCTAAACTTTATTAATAGATTACAAATCAGCTTTTGACAACTCCACTCACTCTTAACATGAATAAACTACTTTTTTTCTCCGAGGTTAAAGTACAGTGGTACCTCGACCTACGATCAGCTCTAGCTACGACATGCTCGGGGTACGATGAAAATTTCGATCGATTAATTTGCCCTAGATACGATCAAAATTTCGAGATGCGACCAGGCCAGGTGGCCATGACATGAGAGGCTGTTTATCATTGTAGCGCACTACTTGCAGCGTCTTTTTGCCACATATCTTTCGTGTATAACATATCTTCAAGCACTGAACGATTTATTCAGACGAGTTTCTCCTACGCATCGACCAGGAAACGCAGAACTCGCATGCGTGGGCAAAAATAGGGCTTTCTGGGTGATGAAGTATACTCGTGCACACAACATCCATAGGCAATGGCACCCTTTCTCAGAAAACGTAATTACCCACAATCAATACGTGGGTAGGCTGTTATTCCTTCCTTAGCCTGTTAGCTCCGGCGATCGCTCGTTCAAGACTACTTCTCGTTGGCAAGTTGTTTCGTTAGGACGTCTGTGTGCATCATCTTCTGAATATTTTGAAGGGAATACAACCGCAAACAGCCCATCGATAGCGAACGTGAGGGTGGAGGCGTGGCAAACAGCTAACCCGCCCAGATGGAAGGTAAAAAAAAACTAAAACTAAATTAGAATTTAGTTTTGTGTAAAGTTACATTGAACGTGTTTGAGTGTCTGTATGTATTAATCCAAGTTAATTTAAGTTTGCTTGTTGGTTTACGAGTGTGTTGTTGCCGTGGATAAAGTCCTCCCGTAAACACCCCTCCCGCCTTCGTGTATGTCGCTGTCTCTACCCTCCGCGAAATGCGTCTAACTTTACTTCTATTAAACACATTTTATCACTATTAAACCACTAGTTGTGTGTTACTTTGTTAAAAGATGGTGAATTAGATGAAATAAAACATGTTTTTCCAATCCAATATCCTGTTTTTGGTGTTTTTTCACAGTTTGGAAGGAATTAATTTGTTTTCAGTCCATTTCAATAGGAAACGTCCGCTCGAGTTATGAAAAGCTTGACATATGATCTCAGTCCCAGAACGGATTAAGATCCTATGTTGAGGTACTACTGTATTAATATTTTCGTGACACAGCAATAGCATAATAACTCATGTTGAACAGGTTGGCGAATGCGGCATCCAACACGCACGTCTCTCATCAAAGTCGTCATTAATCGAGTCAGTAAATTCTGCCTTCCTGAAAGCTCAGACCACAGTTGAGACTTCTACTAGGAATGACAGCGAACATAGAATTAATGTGTTGGATCGTGCTCAACCGAAATAAAACGCCATTTTATATATCTCAGCATTCACCGCGCACCGGAAATAGAGTCGGGGGCTGCTTGCCGTAGTTGCGAGACCTGTAGATGATGGTGTACCCCAGGGCTAGGGAACCTATGATTCGGGAGCCATATGTGGCTCTTACGATGGGTGTATATGGCTCTTCGCGAACCTGTGTGGTAAAATATGGGCACCGCTGGTGAGAGAACTAAGTCCCGGATGCACCAATGGGAGCGTCACGCCGGCACTGTGACGCCGAAACTATCTCTACCGCCTTTTTAAATCATTTTTTCTTCATTAGACTCTTCTGCATGCATCCTCTCAATGATACTCATTGATTAGCAACAGAGACATAATGTTCTCAAAAGAATGCACTTTTTTTTTTACTTTTAAAGTGGTGAATAGATCATAAATGCTCACATTCTCTGTATTTTTACTTTTAAATTTTGAGTATGGCTCTCGGGGAATAATGTTTGAAAATATGAATTGTTTATGGCTCTCTTCGTCAAAAAGGTTGTTTTCTGGTGTACCCTATCCACTGATTTATTTTGTTTTATCCTGATAATAATTTTAGTATTGGTCCAAAAATAGGGCGCCCTGTCTATTTTGGAGAAAATTTAAAACTTAAGTGCGCCTTATAGTCGTGAAAATACGGTACAATTAAGTGGACGGCTTTTGGCCCTGGTAGAATTGGATCTTGTCGCTATATGGCGGACGAATATGGGTATTACATCTATATCGGATGCAGGGGAAAAAAATACATGGCGCAGGGCACATTTTCATGCTTTTTTTTAAATAAAAAAGATAAATAATTTCCTTTTATTATCTTGTCTCATATTTGTGTTTCCTCAGATCTGTCATACAAAATTGGGACACTGACCAATTTTAAAGGGTCTAATTGGTAGTTGTGTGAGGACTGGAATGAATTAGAGAGGTTACATATAAAATACACCTACTTATGAAATATTCAAATTACAAAAAGTCTTGGATCCATTTAATTTCGTAAGTAAAGGTACAACTTTATTTTATATGTAGATTCTTAAACTTGTTCAATTATGCAAAAATAAAACCCTACCAACTAAACTTTTTAAAAAGTGAAAATGATCAGTGTCCCAATTTTGTATGAATGATATGAGAAACACAAAATAGGATAACATCATTCATTACTGTATTAAAATGAATGACGAGCATGCAAAATTATTATTTTGAAAACGTTGCGGATGTATTGATTCTCACTTTAGAAGCTCACTTTGTATACTGCGCTCTCATTGGCTGTCTCACAACAACCATCAATTTCCTTTAGCCAATTGTCTGCTTAAATTTATTTATGCTTGGGGAAGCATGACTAAATGCAATGCTCAGCAATACATGAGGAATTCAACGAGAAGGCAGGCGAGAAGGAAGCAGCCTCCATTGCAATAGCACAAATGAAATAGAAAACATGAGTGAAACGAAATTTCCGACTTGGTGGAAAAACATCCTGAACGAACTCCCAACAGAGCATTAGTAAATGCAACGCTCGGCAATGCACGAGTAATTCAACGAGAAGGGAGCAGCCGCTATCGCAACATTGCAAATGGGAAAAAATGGGGGAGAAATAGATTCTCCGACTTAGTAGAAAAACATCCAGAAAAAGTGTTCGAGTTGTGCCGACTTAGATGTTTGTCTTGTGCATTTTAGAAACACATTTTAAAGTCCTCAAAGGCAATCGTCCTTTTAGTTTTTTTCAAAATGTTTGTCATCCAGCACTGCAGAAGCAGGTACAAACCAGTAGTGACTATAAAATGGATTTAACATTAAATTTTAAAGAAATCATAAAACGTTAAGACTTGTTTGAATTCTAACTGCTGTGTATATTAAGTGTGTTCATCTTTGTGTACTATCTCTGTTGCATCCTGGTAGCTCTCATTCCCATGCGTTTTAACACGGGTTTGTATGTGTACTTATTCATTTTGTGACATTAATAATTTTGAGAATTTTCTCTCATCATTCTTGCAAAATTGGGACATGTTGACCAGTTTTATAGGGTTTAGTCAGACTGTGGAACGAATTAGAGTACAGTGTTCCCTCGCTACTTCACGCTTCAGCTATCGCGGACTCAGAGCTTCGCAGATTTTTTTCAGGAAAAAAATAAATAAAAAATTTAAAGATAGAGTTAAAATTATAAATTACATCATTTTACAAGAGGTGGAAAAAATATTCAATAAGAATTAGTAATTGCATACAAAAAAGGCCAAAGAAGGTCAATAACATGGTGAGATTTCAGGAATCGCATTGATGATGTCACGGCTGTTTACAGGCGCATCTTCACTGCCCAAAAAAAATGTTCACAACTCCCAATAACGATGTTTCTTACGTGCAAAAAAAACTGCAGAAGATCCTCCATACGGACTACTATGATGTTTTTGCTTGGTGGTGCTTTTGTGCACGTGTGACACATTTCTTTAAGCATTTTTGAAGGGGCACGCCTACTTCGCAGAAACGCAGGTATTGCGGGGGGTCCCGGTCCCCATTAACAGCGATAAGCGAGAGAACACTGTATTCACATAAAATACACCTACTTACGAAATTTTGAAGTCATGGAAAACGTTATGGGACCACTTAATTTCATAAGTAGAGGTATAACTATCATTGTGATCAAATTGGGGTTTTGATTATTTGGAAAAAATAAAAAAAATAAAGGAATCCAGATGACCATAGTGCAATTGCATCCACACCTACCTTTAAGTCTGGATTGAACAGTTTTAAATACATACAATGTTATCATGGCGAGTTGAGTAAGTTTTCTCAAACTGAGGTCAAATTGAAGTCATCTGGTCAAAAATCTTAATTTTGAAATATCACAATACTTTAGTTTTTTCCAATATTGTTCACTTATTTTCTAATTTAGTTTTTTATGTATGTCAGTGTGGATGCCACAGAGGAAACGGAGCGAATGGGCCGGCTTGTCAACCACAGCAAGGTGGGCAACTGCCAGACCAGGCTGCACGCCGTGGACGGTCGGCCACACCTCATTCTGGTGGCATCCAGAGACATTTTGCCTGATTAAGAGCTTCTCTATGACTACGGCGACCGCAGCAAAGAGGCCATCTCAGCGCACCCCTGGCTTAAGCTGTGATGCTTTCAAAAAAAGACGCTGGATTTTTTTTACTGTTTTAATCACTCCTTTTAAGATACTTTTGCGATATAAATGACTTAAATGACCAAAATATATATGAATTGCTAATAACATTGTAGTTTACTTACAAAAATGTAAAAAGACAGGTACAGAGGGGCAAATAAGTATTTAGTCAACCACCAATTGTGCAACTCATCCTACTTGAAAAGATTATAGAGGGAGGCCTGTAACCTCAACCATGAGAGACAGAATGTGGGGGAAAAAAACAGAATATCCCCTTCTTTGATTTTTAAATAATTTATTAGCTAATTATGGTGGAAAAAAAGTATTTGGTCAATATCAAAAGTTCATCTCAATACTTTGTTATGTAGCCTTTGTTGGCAATAACAGAGGCCAAACATTTTCTGTAACTCTTCACAATCTTTTCAAGAACTCTTGCTGATATTTTGGCCCATTCCTCCATGCATAATCTGACATATAATAATCGGACATAGGCCCCGTCGTCATCATCAACAATGAAAGCCTACTTGTCATCACACCCAGAAAGTGCGCATGACAAAATTGGACCTAAATAAGTGATAGTTACGGATTCGTAATTTGGTATTCTGCTGTTGTGGACACCTCGCATCACCCCCCGAGCGGGTCACTTACCTTTCACTGTCTTTTACTTACCTTCAGTCACCCAGTAGGAGGCAGATCACCACCCAAACATATATTCATATTACCTCGGTGTCAGGTTTAAAACCATATGCATTCAATAACTTCGGATCAGAGGTAGCACACGCAGAGTCGGCTTGATGAGATTTTCCAAGACTTCAGCTGAAGGAGGGGTCAGAGTAGCCTGCGCTGGGAGATGTGTCCATCCCCCAGCCTGACCAGTTTGAATCCCTGGCTACCCCCAACAGTGGAGCTAGTTTTATTGACAAAGGGTCATGTGACCTAGGTACAAACTTTAGGCGGGAAGAGGTGACAAAGAAATGGGGGTGTCGTGATAGATGACACCCCCCTAACTAAGTTGTCATGATGGAAGTTTCCACTTGGTCATGCAAAATTCTATTCTAGTGACTACACTATATAAACCAAACGTCATAATAATAAGCATAAAATACATTCATACTTCACACTCGGAAGGGATTGTGTGTTGTTACCGTAAATTTAGAGTTCAGGTGGATGTGGGGAAAAAACTGTCCTTAAGCCTATTTGTCAGTACTTTGTGGGACCTAAAGCATCTGCCAGAGGGCAGCCGCTGGAACAGATTGTGACCAGGGTGGTATGGGTCCCTTATGATGTTCCTGGCTCTGCTGAGATAATGAGGGCTGGCAATGTCTTCCAGTGAGGGCAGAGAGCTGCCGACGATCCTCTGGGCAATATTAATCACTTTCTGTATGGCCTTTTTGTCTGCCGCCGTGCTTTCAGCGTACAACACTGTGATGCACTATGCCAGGATGCTCTCTACAGTGGTTCTATAGAAGGTTACCAAAAGCTTGGTGTTCAAGTTGTTCCTCCTGAGTACCCTGAGGAAATGGAGTCATTTCTGAACCTTCTTCACCACTGCCGTGACGTTAGTACACCATGAGAGCTTATCCGTGACGTGGACCCCCAGGAATTTAAAAGACCAGACCATGTCTACACATATTCCATTTATGAGGAGTGGGGCCAGATCTGTGCTGTGTTTGCGAAAGTCCAGGATTATTTCTTTAGTTTTCGTGGTGTTCAGTGCAAGATTGTCCACCGAGCACCACGAAGACAGTTTGTTGACCTCGTCTCTGTAGGCCGACTCATACCCTCCTGAGATGAATGAGACCAAAGTGGTGTCATCAGCAAGTATGTGTACAGGGAGTACAGAAGAGGACTCAGTCCACAGCCTTGAGGAGAGCCAATGCTCAGTGTAATTGAGGAAGAGAGGTGGGGACGAAGTCTAACAGTTTGTGGTCGGTTGGTCAAGAAGTACTCATGTGGGTGTGCCGTCATTTAGAAGATTTCTGTCTTGGTCTTCAAGCCAGTCGTGGATGACTTGCCCCCTGGGGTCAGTTTGCACCAAGTCGTCCCAGGCAGTGTGGTGGGCGTTGAAGTCTCCGCAGATAAGTCCACTTGTGGATAGACACGGTAGCCATCTTGTATGGCTGTTCGGCGGGTCAGCAAAAGAGGATGTAACTGGGGGATATAAAAGTTTGAGTGAGAGCTGTGAACTTCTTGCAGTGGGAATGAGGATGCGTTGTATCTCAGCCGGGCCCGAGTTGACTGGCTGAGAATACGGGATGCCTTGACGGACGTATGTGAGTAGACCATCCCCACGATGGTTTTTCGTTCCACTGAGGGCCTGATCCTGTTGGACGTCGTCGTAGCCAGGAATGGACGAGGTGGGATCCTTTAAACCCAGTTTTGTTTCTTGTAGCAGAAGGACATCACATTTCAGCCTTCTCGCTAGGGCGCTTTGTTCGGTGATTTTTGCTGCAAATGAGTCACAGTTCCGCTGCACAATGATTAAGTGGGATTGAGAGCAGGGGGAAGTTGGGCCTTTCTGTTATCACAGATATTGCCTGTATGTGGATAGGTGGTTGGATGCAGGTTGAGCACCGCCAGGAGTTTGATCGCCTCATTCTGTCAACTGCTGTTTTGGATTCAGCGGTGCAGGTGACGTGGAAGCCTCTCCTACAGGAGCTGCAGAAAGGGGCACACCGGCTGGGTAGTCGACGTGTGCATGTGGGACGGAGGCTATTTGGCGGGGGCTGGTAGGCAATTATGGGGGGCACGGGGGCCATTGTTGCCTGAAGCTGGACATGGGGTATGATTTGGGACGCATTGCAGTTTGTGCATGTCCAGGTGGGGAATGGCTCATAGCGGCTGATAGTGGCGCAGTAGCGATGTGCCCAGTTTGGGCAGGATAAACACGGAAGAAGCCCTTCGTGGGAAACCACAAGAAGGTTCCTGGTCTTTGTCCCACTGTTGTTGAACAGCATAGACTTTCAACTCCTTCCACATATTTTCTAATGGGTTGAGATTTTCTGAAGACTTGCTATGCCACTCCAGGACCTTGAAATGCTTCTTACAAAGCCTGTCCTTTGTTGCCCTGGCTGTGTGTTTGGGATCATTGTCATGCTGAAAGACCCAGCCACATCTCTCCAATGTCCTTGCTGATGGAAGATTTTTACTCAAAAATCTCTCAATACATAGCCCCATTCATTCTTTCCTTTACACAGATCAGTCGTCCTAGTCCCTTTGCAGAAAAACAGCCCCAAAGCATGTTTTCACCCCTATGCTTCACAGTGGGTATGGTGTTCCTTAGATGCAATTCAGTATTCTCTCCTCCAAACACGAGACCTTGTTTCTGCCCCAAAAATATATTTTGGTTTCATCTGACCATAAAACATTCTCCCAGTTCTCTTCTGGATCCTTCAAATGCTCACTAGGGAACAGCAGATGGGCATGTTACTGTGGTCTCAGCTCTTTGTAAGTCATTCACTAGGTCCCCCCGTGTGGTTCTGGGATTTTTGCTCACCGTTCTCGTTATCATTTTGACGCCACGGGGTGAGATCTTGCAAGGAGCCCCAGATCAAGGGAGATTATCAGTGGTCGGTCTTCCATTTTCTAATAATTGCTCCCAGAGTTGATTTCTTTACACCAAGCGTTTTAGCTATTGCAGATTCAGTGTTCCCAGCTTGGTGCAGGTCTACAATATAGTCTCTAGTGTCCTTCAACAGCTCGTCGGTCTTGGCCATAGTGGAGTTTGGAGTGTGAGAGACTGAGGTTATGGACAGGTGTCTTTTATACCAATAATGAGTTGAAACAGATGCTATTAATTAATGTAACGAGTGGAGACCTCATTAGAGGCTAGACCTTTGACAGCACGAAATCTTGCTTGTTTGTAGGTGACAAAATGCTTATTTTCCACTCTAACTTGGAAATAAATTCTTTAAAAATCGAACAATATGATTTTCAGTTTTTTTTCAACATTGTGTCTCATGATTGAGCTCTACCCATGTTGATAATAACAGGCCTCTCTAAATGTAATCAGGTTGGAGAACTTGCGCAATTGGTGGTTGACTAAATATTTATTTTCCCCACTGCAGTCAGGTACGTGGCATAATCACGAGTCAGGCAGTTTTACCTTGAGGTGGAAAGAAAATGAAATTTGATCTTACTGAAATGAACCGTGTAGCTTAAAAGAATGTTTCAGAGAAAATTTTCTTCCATTGCCAATGTTTTTAGAAACAATAAACTTATGAAAGTTTTATCGAAAGTTTCTGTGGTGTCCTAAAACAAATTCTGTCTTTGTAGGGAACCTATGGCTCGGGAGCCATATGTGGCTCTTTTGATGGGTGGATATGGCTCTTCGCGAATCTGTGGTAAAATATGGGAACCGCTGGTGAGAGACCCAAGTCCCGGATGCACCAATGGGAGCGTCACGCCGGCACTGTGGCGCCGAAACTATCTCTAGTGCCTTTTTAAATCATTTTTTTCATTAGACTCGTCTGCATGCATCCTCTCATTGATTAGCAACAATGAAACAATGTTCTCAAAAGAATGCACTTTTTAAAAACTTTTAAGTGGTGAAATGAATAATAAATGCTTACATTTTCCATGTATTTTTACTTTTAAATTCTGAGTATGGCTCCCAAGGAATAATGTTTGAAAATATGAAATGTTTGTGGCTCTCTTCGTCAAAAAGGTTCCCGACCCCTGTTGTAGGGGATTGTTGGGTTTATTCTGTTTTACTATTATAATAGTTATATTAATTCATTTCTTTATTAAATCATTCTCTTTCTTTTCTCTGTATTAATTCATTACTTTGTTAAATCATTCTCTTTCTGTTTTCAAAAGTGTTGCGAGGTCACGCCAAGTCATCTTTAACCTGGACGGCCTGTTCCAGGATGGTTATACAAACAATCCACCCAATCTGGGTCCTTGAGATTTGGTGGGCCCTTGGTGACGAGGCCAGGGCTATTCGGCCAATAACAAGAATATTGTTATCGTTATGTAACCGTGCACTTCGGGTTTTTCTGTATGTAACGATTATATGATTATGATTATATTATATGATTCTTAGGTCAAGGAGGTTGTATAATTACTCTAATCTAAATGTTGTTAGGTCTAGTCTCCTGTTTTTGTTATTAGTAAAATACTTTGATTGTTATTGTAGTCCCAGATGTTGTTTTTACTCATACGTGATGGAATGATCAACAACTCTGTAACTTGTTTTGATTCATGACTATAAGAGTGGGACGAAAACGTCTATTCGAGGAGACGTTCGGAAGTTGTAAGGTGACACTTGCTGTAACGCTCCCCTCCGGAGGCTTTTATCTGTTGTATCCATTTCTATTTAATTAAATGTCAATAATTGAATAAGATGTCTTCCTGCAGTTATTGATAATTACGGACGAAGGTAATTATTAATGAACCTAACATTTTGGTCCTTCTGAGCCATGGAGGTCAATATACCGGAGCGAGAACCCAGGCGCTGCTGTTCGACATCTGGTAAGTGACCGTGCGCACGGCGTCTTCAAAACCCTTGGTGGGCCGGAGTTTTCGACGGGGGCGCCTGGATTCTCGGCGGTTGAAGACTTTTCCTGCTGGAGGGAGACATCTGATGGATCTCGGGTAAGTCCACATTAATGTCTGCATGTTGTGACGGTGTTTCCAAATGCGTTAAAGGGACATTGTATGTGAGGTCCATTGTGGGCTGGTTTCGCGTCCTGGGTGACGGCGACAAAACCCTGTGTTTATACTAGTCAATGGCAGGTACGGTGGGGCACTTTGCTGGAAAGTGTCCTGTGTCTCAGGGGTAGGCACGAATGTATTGTACTGGAGGTACAATGTTGGGGCTGGAAATGGTCCTGTGTCTCAGGGGTAGGCACGAATGTATTGTACTGGAGGTACAATGGTGGGGCTGGGAAGTGTCCTGTGTCTAAAGGGTAGGCACGAATATGTTGTAAATGTTGTATGGTGTTTGTGTGGTTTCTGCAGTAAAATTAAGATAAGCCTAGGAAATACAGTCAAAGGAGTGATAATAATAAAAATAGATATAATAAAGTTAACTGTGTGAGGCACACGAACTCACTACAAAAAAGTAAAATATGGGAAACACGTGTTGTAAGGCGGGTTTGGATGACGATCCAAAAAAAATACGTCTAACTTGTAAGGATTGGAAAAAAATTGGTAAGACAAAGTGCTTTAAAAATATTACACAGCTATATTTATGGATAAATAAATATGGGTTGCTGGCCAGCTTAAAATGCATAAAATGCAGGATAATATATGCACTAATGCATAGAGGTAATATACATATATAAATAATATGTGAGTGGATAAAAGTGTAACAGCTTGTTCCACAGACACTAATGGCGAAATAAGGCCGGGGAGAAGTTAAAAATACTATTTTGGGAAAATAGTGGGGACTCCCTCGGATAACGGGGATATATTTAAGACCGTGGCGGCGGGAAAGTACTGTTTGGTAAGGAAAAATAGCGGGGCCTCCTCGGCTGACGGGGAAAATATTTACCGAGATAGGTGACGGGCGCGGAGGAAGTTTAACAAAAATAGAGGGAGAAGAGATGGTGTAAAGTTCGACAAAAATCAGAGATAAGTTGTAAAAAAAAAAAATGGAGGTATATATATTACATGATTACCCAGACTAGAGGGTCTCTGAAAACAAGGAATGTCGGCTTAGAATGATTTGGAATGTGGATTTCGGATACGAGAATGTTGAGCTAGAAAATTAATGGAAACACTGGTATTTGATTTGGTTAATCCAGGTATGACGTTTTGTGATTACAATTAAATTGGGTTTTTGTGATGCTTGGGCTTGTATAACAACAATTAGAATGGTTATTTCCAAGTGCTGGTGGTGCTTTGTTAATATAACCTATATGTACTGTCAATTTACAGCAATGTGATGGCTTATTGCAGCTTGGTTTTTGATCCCGTCCGCTAGCGGGAAGATGGTGTTTAAAAAGACAAAAGAATATATACAAAATGATCATTTAAATGTTTAGCAGGGAATGTCACCTGTGTTTTTATTATGCTCTAGACTTGCCAAAAAATGTGTCGACTGCGGGGGAAGCGTTTCTGGTGCAGCGGCTGCTGATTAGATGGGAGTGAAACATGTGGGCCGCGGGGCAGACGATTTAACTGTGTTGGGCTTTCGGTTGCGTTCGGACCGTGTAAACGACTAAAATTTTGTGATCCCTTCCGTGAAGACATTATAATAATAATAATTGGCCTTGGGGGTGCTGAAGCAAACTTGAGGGCAGAAAATGGGTTTTTGCCATATTGTTGTGCTTGCAGCATACATATTCTGGATATATGGGGTCTTGGAAAAATATTGTGATGTAGTTGAATATCGGAAGAGGGGTTAATTTGACGTTTTAATGGTTGTCTTCTCTAAAAAGCGTTGTATTTGGGCACAGGGAAAAAGCTGGTTTGTAAACATAAGATAACAATGCTGTTTTCGCAGCAAGAGTGGAGGTCATAGTTAACGGCTAATTGCGTTTTCTGTTTGGACTTTTCAGAATAAGAACAATACATGGACTGCAAGAAATGCAAGGTTAGGCGAATGCTTTCGCATTGATATTTTGGGTTTTAAAATGAAATGTATTAAGAGGATAGAAAATCTGTTCAGTAAAAGGTTGATTTGGTAAAAAGCTTTGGATTTGGGAAATAGACCAAAATAGTCATTTTTGAGCAATTGTGGATTTCAAAGGGCTCTTAGTTAAAGGGAACTAGCTTTTGGAGGATAAAATAATATTAATACTATTTCAGAATATTTTGATTGTTCAAAATACTTTAATCCAGGAGGTTGGCTGGTTAAAGAAAAGGCCAGGGTGACAAAATTTACAATATTATGGTATATTGGTGACAATAAGGTTTTTAAAACATTAAAGTTTGAAATTAGGAATTGCCTAACAAAAGGTTGATTTCTCTAATTTAATTGTTGTAGATTTTTGTTTTGGTAACAGGCTATGGGAAATGACTCTTGTCTTAAGTAAACATCATATGAGGTGATTTACAAAGTATATAGTAGGTATTGAATTATTTGGCTGTTAACGACATCAGATGGGAAATTTACAATGCAATAGTGGCATGATAAAATTCATGGCATTCATCCAAATAATTAGGGGAATTGTAAATAAAATAATTGGTTTAGGATGAGCATATTTTCCCTAAGAATGGAGTAACATGGAATGTTTTTCAAAGTGCACTTGAAAGAACATTGTCTGTTGTCCTGGCGGGAGGAAATATGCTTTGTCACAGGTCATATTGATGACTTTAAGGATATTACGGATTGAATAAGCATTGGTCAATTGATACAACCAAATAACGTTGCTTTTACGGCTTTAAGGGCATGCAAATTGGTGAGAACTTTAGCAACGATGGGGTTAATACGCCTGAATGTTACAGTGATAACGAATGGCAATAACAAGCTTAGATAAGGGAGGGAAAGGAGAAATTCTCCAAATTCCAGAATCTGGCATAGAAACAGGTTATGTTAGTCGTTTTGGGTTTTTGACAGGATGTGGTGGTACATGAATTCTGGGATGGGCGAAATTCGCTTACAATTTAGGCGTGTTATCTTGGTTCATAGAATTTGGAGTCAAGGCGACGTAATAAAGGCCATAGGCGTCATAATTGGTATAAAATAGGCGTGGATGAATTTGTTTTACAAATGGGGAAGATTATCTTATCACCTGAAACAAGTAGAAACAAAATTGGATGGCCGCATTAAAAGGTGATTGGCATGCTATTAGAGGGAATTGGGATTTTCCAAAAACATGATAGGGGGCCATTAGGTCATGGCGGCTGTAAAAATAAAAACTTTAGATGTGAAACTATTCCCACCTCAATTCGGGGAACAAACAGCTAAACTGATAGCATTAAAGAGGATATAACTTTGTGTGAAACTTGAAGGTAATTTTTTACAAACGGTTAAAATGCTAGAGTGGGGGTGTGTATATTAAAGGATCTACTAATGAATGCGGGGTGGATCCAGACTTTCCGGAATGTGGGGTATTCATGGCGTCCTCGAGAATTTGTGGATTTTCTCCGGGTACTCCAGTTTACTCCCACAAAATGAAATTATGGATGCTACACTGGTTGAACACACTAAATTCTTCTGTTTATGAGTGTGAGCGTGAATGATAGTTTGTCTTTTTGTGTTTTTTGATTGGCAGACCACCGAGACATAATCTATCAATAAAAGATCAATAAAGAAAATAATTTGGGCTTGAGTCAAGGGAAGACCTATGTCTCGACAAGGGGGAGGTGGCCTTGCTACAACGGCACTACAAGGCTTAGGGTTTAAATCTATATGCATACCCACATATCCATTTCAAAAAATACATATAGATTTTATTTTATTTTTATTAGATCATATGGATATCATTCCACGATATGGAATTCCAGAAACTATTTATAGTGATAATGGCTCCCATTTTGTTAATATAATAGTTGTCTACCATCCACAATTGGCGGACCTTATATGAAGTCCTGTTTGGTAGACCTTACAAATTGTTATTATTCACTACACAATGACAATTGGATGATGAGGCGAATCTATCAGAGAAACACACACACCAAATTTAGACTATCAGAGGGAGATTTTGCTTCTCAACAGGAAACGGACGAAGCGACGGTGATTCTTGAAGACTGGATGCTGATAAGCAGCATAAAAGAAGAAACATCGGAGCAACGCAAAGTGGGAGGGTCCTTGTTACTGAAAGGGGACACGGATGCACCTTTCCCACAGTAAGAAGGTTGTCTAAATTGAAACGTTTCAAGAGGAAAACTCCCTAAACAAAGACAAAAAGTCATGTTGAAAACAATTATTGCTTTTGGGGCAATGAGATTAATGCTGATTGTGATTCTATTCCTTTCCACAGTAGGGTTGTTTTCTCCAGTTGGAGAAAAAGGCGGAGGCGTTTCAATTGAGGATACACCTTCTTACGGGAGGGTAAACCGAGAAACATACACATTTACATTTAATTTAACATTACCTACTAAATCAAATTTCCAAATTGAAAATATATCTTTGGACTCGGCGACGTCCCGGTTGCCATACAAGGGGTCAATCTATGGTGGGAAATATGTGTGGTACATTAACAGCAAAAAATCGAAGATTGGGAAAAGCCTTGTTGCAGAAATTGGTCAAGATTGGAAAGCTTGGACTGACATATTAACCTGTGAAATTTATTTCTGAAACAGGGATTTCCCAAACGGGGGATAATTGGGCGCTGTTAATGGAGTGTAAAGAAGACAAGCACTAGGTGGAGCTACTTTGGTAAAAGGGTGGTCTCAATTGAAACATTGAGGGGACGGGTAAGATAAACTTTCTGACTTAATAAAATACGGGAAACACCAATATTAATTGAAAAGATTATTGCTCAGCAAGCAATACCATAAAACTATAGGGAACTCTTTTATATTGGGTTTGACGTCTCCTTATGGTTTCAATTGAGACTAAACCATTTTACAAAGGATTAGGATAAACTACCAGACAAAGGAAAATACGATGGGATCTAACAACTCCCTCAATCACCATTCATTTGGGGAAAAGTGTTTTTACAAATGAAAAAACGTGTCCTACTTGGCAAGAAAAAATATTGAAGCAGTGTTTATCCTGTTACGCGGTAAATAGGAAGTCAATTTTTCCACTGTTTAATCATTTTACCTGCTTAAACCTTACAGGGCATGGTCTGAAGCTGGGGGCGATAAATGAGACGTGGTGTACCGGCGTTCTAAAACAAACTACACCCCTGATACCACGTTCTGGCCTATGGTGGCGGGGTGGTAGATAAATTATACGACTCCTGCCGAAACGCGGCAGGACTAGGTACTTTGGTCTCGCTGCTCTTACCGGTGTCTGTTTTTCCATCCACAGTGGAGGAGATACAATTGGCGGCTCATAATTCGGCTGAAGGGTCGACCCTCCCGACATCGTCGAGAGGCATGGAGGGAAGGAGATCCAACATACATTGATGCGATTGGCATCCCCCGGGGCGTACCAGATGAGTATAAGCTGGCTAATCAGATCGCAGCAGGTTGGGAGTCTATCTTCCTTCTAATCACCCCAAACAAAAATGTGGATAGAATAAATTACTTACATTACAATGTCCAAAACTTGGAAATTATACTGAACAGGGATTTGTGGCCATGAAGGAACAACTGGCAGCTACCAGTCTGATGGCGTTCCGGGGTCGCATAGCGGTGGATATGATCCTTGAAACAGGGGGCGTGTGTGCGATGTTTGTAAAACAATGTTGCACCTTCATACCGAACAACACGTCACCCAGTGGATCTCTCACCAGGGCCATTACTGGCCTGCAAACACTGAACCGCAATATGCAAGAGCACTCTGGAGTAGATACGTCCGCATTGTCAGATTGGTGGGATAAGACCTTTGGAAAATCTAAAGATTTGGCTACATCCTTCGTGGTGACTATAGGCACAATTACCGCTATCCTAACATTGTGTGGGTGATGTAGTATCCCCTGTTTGCGCTCCTTGCTAAGCCGACTTATAACTACTGCAATTGCCCCTACAAATTCTAAAGTACATGAGTTGTATCTTATGGGACGGTTTGGGGAAAGCAGTGAGGTCCAGGAGTACGGTAAATCCGAGGACCAATTGGACGAATATAATTATGTTCTTTCTCTTTCAGACCAGCCATGGGAGTAAGGAGTAGGCGGGAAAAATCACAGTCACCCGACATTACCATTTAGTGATTACTAAGAAATGACTAATAACATACATATTATAAAAACGGGGGAATGTTGGGTTTATTCTGTTTTACTATTATAATAGTTATATTAATTCATTTCTTTATTAAATCATTCTCTTTCTTTTCTCTGTATTAATTCATTACTTTGTTAAATCATTCTCTTTCTGTTTTCAAAAGTGTTGCGAGGTCACGCCAAGTCATCTTTAACCTGGACGGCCTGTTCCAGGATGGTTATACAAACAATCCACCCAATCTGGGTCCTTGAGATTTGGTGGGCCCTTGGTGACGAGGCCAGGGCTATTCGGCCAATAACAAGAATATTGTTATCGTTATGTAACCGTGCACTTCGGGTTTTTCTGTATGTAACGATTATATGATTATGATTATATTATATGATTCTTAGGTCAAGGAGGTTGTATAATTACTCTAATCTAAATGTTGTTAGGTCTAGTTACCTGTTTTTGTTATTAGTAAAATACTTTGATTGTTATTGTAGTCCCAGATGTTGTTTTTACTCATACGTGATGGAATGATCAACAACTCTGTAACTTGTTTTGATTCATGACTATAAGAGTGGGACGAAAACGTCTATTCGAGGAGACGTTCGGAAGTTGTAAGGTGACACTTGCTGTAACGCTCCCCTCCGGAGGCTTTTATCTGTTGTATCCATTTCTATTTAATTAAATGTCAATAATTGAATAAGATGTCTTCCTGCAGTTATTGATAATTACGGACGAAGGTAATTATTAATGAACCTAACAGGGATGCTTTGCAAAGCACACTGTTCAAACTTAAAAATATTAGCCATGACAGATTCAAAGGAAGCAACCCTGAAATACACCCAAAACAACTGGAAGTGATCTGAAAAATACTCAAAATACATAGGATGTAAACCAAAATGAACAGGTTTCCTGGAAATGCCTGAATCCACCACATGCCCATTGAAAAGTGCTTCAAAATGAATAATTGTAAAATGCATAAGAATTGAGGCAAGAAAGCTACCAGATCAGCAAATGCCACATTGGGAACTGATGCAAAAATAAACGGAAAATAAGTGTTAAATTCCCTCAAAATGATTGGATAAATTCCTTAAATTTAATAAAAATGTAATACAAAAGAACCACTCATTTTCCCCAAAATCAACAGCAAGTTACTCAAATTTGTGCCAAATTTAACAATTTGGCCTTGGAATGCCCCCAAATTCTTCAAAAAAGGCATTTTTAAGTCCAATAATATGATTTCATTTGTGCTTAACCATCACTATTACATTTTTTTAACATGTACCCTGTGGACCATGTACCATATTCTTTGATATCATGTACTGAGCAAGTGTACCTACTCCATCTCTTGTGACCTGTAAAAAAAAGTCAAAGGCAGCGTGATATAGTACTAGAAAGCATCTGGAGCATCCTGCATATAGACACAGCCTCTTCGGTACCGTTCTTCGTCTAGTCTCATTTCCGTCGAAATGAAAATCTGGGGAAAGGGAGTGAGACAAACAATTGAATCAAATGTTTTTATAATCATTTTACAAGTATAATGAGGGCCTGCTGGGTGTGGGAAGGTAAAAGTGCAGTGGGGAGGTGCTCATGAGTGAGTCAACATAATTAGGTCGGTCACAAGAATGCCATTAGACATGGGATGAGCGCACGGACTCAGTCACGTGCTACATTTCAACCTGCTCCCCTCACAACACTCATCCCAAGGAAATTTCACCAAAATACAACCCCGCTTCTCATTCTGTTTTTTGATACCAATCCCAATATATATTGTTTGTTTATGAAATGACCCAAGTGATCTAAAATAGCTCACTGAATAAGAAATGCACTAAAATCAACAGGAAGAGACAAGAAGAGAACAGGAATTTATGCAGAAATGCCCCAAAATCAACAGGGAATCATGCGGAAAGGCCTATGATCAAAAGAAATATATTTTTAAAGGGAGAAAGCCTGATATATCAATAATAATAGGAAGTGGGGAAAATCAACACGTGATCAGAGAATGCCCCAAATGAAAAGAAATTAGGTCAGAAATGTTTGTAATTTAAAAAAAAAAAAAAACATTGCCCAAAATGACCAAGAAGTCATCCAAAAATATCAAAGTAGTCAACAGGATGTGACCTCAAATGATCGCTGCCAACCCCTCCTAGTCCAAACGTATTGGATGTCAGGTGTACAAAACAAGGGAAACTAAATCTTGGTAATGGATGAACCTTTTGAATATTTGGTTGTTAGATCTCAAAGACAATAGCAAAAACTGGAATATTAAAAAAAAGATTTATTGGCCAGGTATACTTGATAATGAGAAATGGATGAGAGGGAAATTCTTACAGTTTTCCAATGGTGGTCTTTTCCTCATCGGCTTTGCCGGCCCCTCCATTATTGTGCTTTTGGTCCACTTCCACCATGGGCTCTTGGCTCAACGGCAGAATTTTGCTGTGTCAGCACAATGTTACAGTGTAAAGTGCCAGTAATAAAAGTCGGACAGACGGGGCCTTCTTTACAGCGCGCAATAAGGGTGTTCACCTCTTGTACAGCTGAAGTTCCTCCTGAGCCAACATCAGCTGGGCCTTCAGGTGGTTCCTCTCCTGTAGCACTTCCTTCAGCTCATGCATGGTGAAGCGAGGCCTGTTGGGGTCACTTAGGTCTACCACCATTTGATTGGCTCCTGCCACTTGCTTTTTTCACAACCAGAAATGAAATTCACAACATGTTTGTGCTGGACATAACTCAAGTACAATGATGATCAACAGACTTGCCATATAAAAATTACATTTGGAGACCATAATGTATAATAAGGGACAGCCCGGCGGGTGAATGGTTAGTGCAACGGCCTGACATGGCTTCAAATCCAGGTCGGTCCACGGGTGTGGAATTTGCATGTTCTCCGGTTACTCCAGTTTCTTCCCACATTCCAAAAACGTACATGGTGGCTTGTCACTATACTTTTCATTTTGGCCCCAAAACTATTGAGAACTCAAATGATTCGTATTTTTAACACTAATCAGAGATTAAAAAAAAAAACCAACAAATTCTTCATATTAATTTGCTGAGAAATCCAGCAAGCGCTAGTTTCTGTACCAACAAAAGCAGGACTAAAACTTAAGAAATCACGCAACATATTTGCAAGTTTTGTTGTGGTACTGCTTTCCCGGGTACAGAAAGTACCTCATCCTACATTTCTTAGAAGGAATAACTTTTCTTGTGGAGTAACATACCATTCTTTCGGTGAGCATTCGGTCCAGTTGACTCTTGAGGTTGTCCCGCTCCATTCGCAGCTCCTCGAGTGACAAGTTATACTTGTTAACCATGGTCTCAAACATCTCCAGCACGCGGACTATGCGAAACTGCAGATCGGACACCTCCTCGCCAGCTCGGCTGATCCTCAACAAATCCCGTCCGACCACGTATGAAATGTCGTAGACGTCTTCCACTGTCAGTTCGAAGGCGTCCTTCTCGAACGCCAGAGCGGGCGACGAGTCATCGTCCAAGTCCATGGTGTTATCCGTTCGGGGAAAGTTAATATAGCGCGACGCCGAACCTGATTCGAGGCTCTTTATGGCGGCGAGTGACTGCTTGCAGACGAGCGTCGCTCCCCCATCGCAGGTCCGCCACTAGCCTGTGTTAGCCCAGCCTTCGTTCTGACCTCCCCGGCCGTTCAAATGAGTATGGATCCTTACTTCAAGTGAGGAACCAAGAAAGGAGATTAAACCTCTCTTTCTCCTACCTTCCTCTCGCTTTCCTTCGACTGCGTTTGCCGGACTTGACGACTTGACTTTTCTGATGAACTATGGACTCTTTGAAGCGTAAAAATCCTTTCAACAAGGGCCCAACCGAATAAAGCTGTAACCAATTACAAGCCGCCCTCTCTCATGCATTAGCCAATAGAATGCCTGACATCTGGTGTCATTTTCCGCCCTCTTTGCTTGGTTAGCATCACCGTGGCAACCGACTGGTTCAAGTGCCCAAATCAGGGATAAGAATATATAGAGCAGTGGTCTCCAACTCTGGTTCTCGAGGGTCCCTATCCAGTCTGTTTTGCATATCTCCCTCCTCTCCCACATCTGAATCAAATAAACAACAAGCTGTCAAGGAGCTTGATCACGATCGTGATTATTTGATTTAGGTGTGTTGGTGGAGGGAGACATGGAAAACAGATGGTATACAAATACAGTGGTACCTTTACTTCCAAATGCTTCTGCAGTCATGGCGAAAAGTTTTGAGAAGGATACAAATATTACATTTTCACAAAAACTGTTCCTTCATGGTGTTTGGGTGTTTGCCAAAATTTCCATGGTTTTATGACATACAATTAGAACAATCAAAAGCTTTTATTGAGAAGAACATGCAATAGGTCAACATTTTCAGTGTTGACCCTTCTTTTCAAGACCTGCAATTCTCCCCTTATTTCTGCACTTCGTGGTGAAGATTTAAATCTCATTATAATTCTCTACTGACAACAAAAGCATTCAACTCAATCAATTGAACCCTTTGTGAAGATAAGCGGTTCTGAAAATGAATGAATGAAAATAGGAAAACAAGATCCAATATACCGAATCCTCCAAAGCCTCAACACATTCCCTGTATCCTGTAGCCTCCCATTGGCTGTCTCACAAAAGCACCTCTCCATGTTTTTCTTTTTTTAGTTTTTCAAGCGTGGTTAAATACAAGTGTACGTATTGCATTCATCTTATCTCTCTCATCTAATTTTCTGAACTGCTTTATCCTCACTAGGATCGAGCGGGGTCCTGGAGCCTATCCAAATATTACATTTTCACAAAAACTGTTTGTTGGGTTTATCATTATTATATATGTGCTTGCAATGATATTAAACATTACATATAATAACGCTTTGATTATTAGGAATGTTAGAGTTATCAATATTATATATGTGCTTGCAATGAAGAACACTTTGCTTATTTTGGATATTAAACATTACATATATTAATGAGTTATCAATATTATATGTGCTTGCAATGAACAACGCTTTGCTTATTAGGAGTGTTAGGTTCATCATTATTATAAAGGTGACATTAATACAATGGAGTTTTAATACATCTCTTGCAAAAGAAATGCGTGCTCCAAAGTTAACCAAAACACATTTGGAGGTCACCTGTCCTTCACACCTGGACTTCTTGAGACTATGGTTCATGTTAAACCTTAAATATATCACCTTACTCCAATTCCTCAACTCTGTCTTATCCCGTCTAACAATGGCGCGTGTTCAGCATCGGAGGAGACAAACCAGGGTTGAGCGAGTTTATCCACAGATGATTTATTCCATTCAAATTGATTCATACAGAGCTCCGGGTCTCCCTCCCAAAGAATAAGCCCGCGGAGTGTTGATGTCCCAAGCGGAGGATGTATAACAAAAATGCATATTCATTCGCTGATTAACAATGAGATGCGGACTGGTCCATGACTGTTACGATCGCCGCCGCGTAGTGCGAGGCGATCGGAGGGGAAGTTGAACCCAGATGCAGAGTCGCCGAAGGAATGGAAAGGTGAGGCAGATCTGTAGCTCTTGTAGGTTGATTTATTGAACGGGGTAACATAACTTCAACAACTTAGCTTGACCACTCATTACAAACGAAAACAACATGCGGCGGGGCGTCATGGAAACAGCAATGACTACGAGGGTTAACAGGAAACGAAACCAGAACTAAACCAGTACTACACCAGAACGAAACCAGACGATCCAACGGCGTCCACAGAAAGTCACAATACTTAAATACCAAAAATAATCCAATCACGTAATTAGCCACGGCTGATAACTACCGTGACGTCATGTCAGGAGAGGCGATCCAGCGACTCCTGACAGTACACCCCCTCTAAGGGACGGATTCTAGACGTCCCAAGGTCAATTACAACATGAGAAACGGGAACAAGCAGGGAGGGTGGGTGGGAGATCTAGAATTGTCCGGTGGTCTTCCACACCAACCCAAGAACAGACGGAGAGGTCGCTCCGGCGGGCGTCCGCGCCAGCCAGAAACGAGACAAGTCAGTGGCAGGTCTGGCGGGCGTCCGTGCCGGTCAGAAACAAGACGGGGCAGTGGCAAGTCTGGCGGGCGTCCGTGCCGGTCAGAAACAAGACGGGGCAGTGGCAAGTCTGGCGGGCGTCCGTGTCGGCCAGAAAAAGGCCGGGGCAGTGGCAAGTTTGGCGGGCGTCCGTGCCGGTCAGAAACAAGACGAGGCTGTGGTCGATCCGGTGGGCGTCCGCGCCGGCCAGAAACTAGACGAGTCGGTGGCAGGTCTGGCGGGCGTCCGCGCCGGCCAGAAACGAAACGAGGCTGAGGTCGATCCGGCGGGCGTCCGCGCCGGCCAGAAACGAGACGAGGCGGTGGTCGATCCGGCGGGCGTCCGCGCCGGCCAGAAACAAGACGAGGTTGTGGTCGGTCCGGCGGGCGTCCGCGCCGGCCAGGAACGAGACGAGGCAGTGGTCGATCCGGCGGGCGTCCGCGCCGGCCAGAAACGAGACGAGGCTGTGGTCGATCCGGCGGGCGTCCGCGCCGGCCAAGAACGTGACGAGGCTGTGGTCGATCCGGCGGGCGTCCGCGCAGGCCGGATACAAGACGAGGCTGAGGTCGATCCGGCGGGCGTCCACGCCGGCCAGAAACGAGATGAGGCAGTGGTCGGTCCGGCAGGCATACCAGCTGGTCCCTTAAGTCTTTGCCAAACTGCCTGCCTTCAGGAAATATTAGAAGTTTAGTACGGTCGGGCACCTTACCCTGTTTGCTCGGGGGGTGGACAGCCCTCTTCTCCCAGGAACCCGGATCATTGCTTCTCTGGACGTCGCCGGCTTCTTCCTCCAGGAGCACCGGCGAATTACCACTCTTGACGTCGCCAGCCCCTTCCTCCAGGGGCAACGGCAAATTGGCACTCTCGACGTCGCCAGCCCCTTCATCCAGGGACTCCGGCGAATTGCCACTCTCGACGTCACCGGCTTCTTCCTCCAGGAGCACCGGCGAATTGGCACTCTCGACGTCGCCAGCCCCTTCCTCCAGGGACTCCGGCGAATTGCCTCTCTCGACGTCACCGGCTTCTTCCTCCAGGGGCTCCGGCAAATTGCTTCTCTCGACGTCGCCAGTCCCTTCTTCCAGGGACTCCGGCGAATTACCACTCTTGACCTCGCCAGCCCCTACTGCCAGGGACTCCGGCGCATTACCACTCTTGACGTCGCCAGCCCCTACTGCCAGGGACTCCGGCGCATTGCCACTCTCGACGTCACCGGCTTCCTCCTCCAGGGGCACTGGCGAATTGGCACTCTCGACATCGCCAGCCCCTTCCTCCAGGGACTCCGGCGAATTGCCTCTCTCGACGTCACCGGCTTCTTCCTCCAGGGGCACCGGCGAATTGGCACTCTCGTCATCGCCAACCCCTTCCTCCAGGGACTCCGGCGAATTGCCTCTCTCGACGTCACCGGCTTCTTCCTCCAGGGGCACCGGCGAATTGGCACTCTCGACGTCGTCAGCCCCTTCCTCCAGGGACTCCGGCGAATTGCCTTTCTCGATGTCGCCAGTCCCATCTTCCAGGGACTCCGGCGAAATACCACTCTCGACGTCGCCGGCCCCGTCTTCATCGAGCGCCGGAGCATCGTCGCCACTTCTGGGCGGGCAGGCGCAGGACGGGCAGGCGCTTGGGAGAGCGGTGCTAGGGAGAGCGGTGCTTGGTAGAGCGGTGCTTGGTAGAGCGGTGCTTGGGAGAGCGGTGCTAGGGAGAGCGGTGCTTGGGAGAGCGGTGTTAGAATGGCCGTCCGTCACCAGAAACCTGATCCTTGGCTTCGGTACGGGTGCGACCGGCGATCCCAAAGGCAACGGGAGTAATTTGCGTGGCTTTGGCACAGGAGCTTGGGGCACTTGAAACGGCGCGCTGGGCCGAGTAACTTCGGCCCCTTGGACAGGCGTGGTCGGCCGAGTGACTTCGGGCACTTGGAACGGGGAGGGCTGCATAGTCCTTAGGAGCTGCTGGTACAGCGGGGTCGGCCGAGTAACTTCGGGCACTTGGAAAAGCGTGGTCGGCCGAGTGACTTCGGCCACTTGGAACGGGGAGGGCTGCATAGTCCTTAGGAGCTGCTGGTACAGCGGGGTCGGCCGAGTAACTTCGGGCACTTGGAAAAGCGTGGTCGGCCGAGTAACTTCGGGCACTTGGAAAGGCGTGGTCGGCCGAGTAACTTCGGGCACTTGGAAAGGCGTGGTGGTGGTCGGAAAAGGAGCTTGGAGGGACGTGGTCGGAAAAGGAGCTTGGAAGGACGTGGTCGGAAAAGGAGCTTGGAGGGACGTGGTAGGGCGCGTAACTTGGACAGTGGTTAGTGTGTCCAGGCATTGCTTTCGCTTCGCTCTACGGCGTGGCGCTCGGCGCCTCCTCTGGGAGGATTGCACAGCACCCCCGCCATCACGTCGTGCCCCATAATTGGTGGTTAGCCCACTCTGTAATTGCTGGTCGGGGTATTTGTAATAGGAATTATCGGGGGAACAATCGGGATAATCCTCCTCCAGTGGAAGGTCTCGGGGTCCGAATTGGTCAAAGAATTCATCAGCGGATTCCGAAACGCCAGCGAAAAAATCAATTTCCTCAACGATGTCCTCCTCACCAGAATCCTCAGGCTCCCTCCATGGTGAATCAATACCTCTGGGCATAGGCATAAGATAACTTGGGCGGCCTCTGGTGGTTGTACGCACCTGGGCATCATGATGAAACGGTAAAGGCTTCCCAGGGCGACGTGCATAGCAGTGGTGGGGCGTATGAGTACGCTGCGGCTCTAACTTTTCTACCAGTTGTGGCTCATCTCTACTAATGATGTGCCTGAGAGCCCCGCACCACGGTGTGTTCATTACAAAATTCCTAAACGATTCTGAGGGGTTACTTATACATTCCAAGCAGTCCGGTGTCTTCGAGGTGGATGGTTTGCGTCGCCGAGTGCGTCGGCGCGAGCGTGGGTGGCGCTCCGCTGGGTCCATATTGGTTGGATCGTGCTGTTACGATCGCCGCCGCGTAGTGCGAGGCGATCATAGGGGAAGTTGAACCCAGATGCAGAGTCGCCGAAGGAATGGAAAGGTGAGGCAGATCTGTAGCTCTTGTAGGTTGATTTATTGAACGGGGTAACATAACTTCAACAACTTAGCTTGACCACTCATTACAAACGAAAACAACATGCGGCGGGGCGTCATGGAAACAGCAATGACTACGAGGGTTAACAGGAAACGAAACCAGAACTAAACCAGTACTACACCAGAACGAAACCAGACGATCCAACGGCGTCCACAGAAAGTCACAATACTTAAATACCAAAAATAATCCAATCACGTAATTAGCCACGGCTGATAACTACCGTGACGTCATGTCAGGAGAGGCGATCCAGCGACTCCTGACAATGACTGCTGCGAGGGGGGTTTCTTTGGACTTCACATCTTCCAGCCTCGAATCCACATCATCCAGACCTCTGTCTCCGTGGGTCCTATGAAGTCCCGACCATCCGCCCTGCTCTTTGTTTCCTCTGCCCTCTGAAGTCCTTCTCCATCTGCTCTCTCATCAGTCTGAATCTAACCTTGGAACAAGAATCTCAGAAAGAGCCTTTTGTTATCATTGTAATTGAGGAATCTCAGACCAATCCTTCTGTTCATATTGTAATTGAAGAATCGCGGACCAATCCTTCTGTTCATATTGCAATTGAAAAATCTCAGACCAATCCTTCTGTTCATATTGTAATTGAAAAATCTCAGACCAATACCAATCCTTTTGTTCATATTGTAATTGAGTTGAGAACAGGAGCCGAACCCTGCAGTGGCGATACCAAAACAAGACCGCCACAACAAAAAGAATGAGCAAAATACAATATCAAATTGAAACAGCTATACTAAAAGAATGAGTAAAATATGTCATATTCTTCATTCCCTCTCTTGGTCTCCCCAAGAGACCACATCAACAACACCACACAGGCTAGTGTTAAATGAAATGAAAAACTATATTAGTATAAAAAACAAAGAAGCATTACATTAGTATATCCATGAACACGTGCCCAGCGGGGGTGCAGAGGGGTCAGTTTGGCGCAACTGGGCATACTGACCTCTAGGGCCTGGTCCCACTGCTTTATCGATCAATCGAGTAACTAGAGTACGAGCTAAGGGGAAGATACAACAGCTACAAAGAATAAGCAGAGTAATGAGCACTACAGCAGATATGAGGATGTTGCCTATCAAACCTTTCCAGGCACCAAAATAATCCATCCATTGGTCCCTTATCGCTTACTGTTATGTTCATTACCCTTAAAAGGAATGAATCTCATCTGCTTAACTGCAGATTTAAGTGTGATGTCTAGACCCAGTGAATTCAGGATGTCAGGATGCCACACATCTTCTTCATAGTAGTTCTCCTGTTTGTTCTTTTCATACCAATTTACTCTCCTCTGTGATAGGAGTATGTCAAAATCTTGTTTTCCAACTCGAGTCTCTGTGGGCGGGGCGTTCAGACACGCCCAGGCAGTCACTGAAAGTGCAGTCACTGTGATGTGAGTGGCAACAGCTTTCACTGTGGCCTATGTGTAGAGGTGCAAAGTCTAAGGAAGCTCAAGGTTAAGTGAGGGGTGCTCGTGGCAGGTGAGTAGACTGATGATTTTTTCACGGACAAGGGTTTTGATACCGTCCAACTTGCAGTCTACTCAGAGTCACCTGTGTCTCGAACTACCTTGACCTGGCATTGGTAATTCCACTTTGACATTTCAACAATCTTTGCAGCAGTGGAGGTTGGTGAGTTGGGCCACAACTGGATCTTCCCATCGTGGAAAGAACCAGGACTTCCTTTTTATGACTCGGATCAGCATCCAGTCACCTGGCTTCACCACCTCCTGCAAAGTAGACAAAAGGGGATCACGGCAGCTTGCCTGTTCTTTGGACAAGTTTCTACAAACATGTTACCATCCATTCTGTGATTAGGTCAGCCTTGCCCTTAGCCTTTTCACCTTCCCATAGAGGATGTTGAAATGGTCTTCCATGAGCGTTTGTTTCCTCGACCAGTCCCACACTCTTTTGGACGTTGTCCTCGTTTGGGCCTGAGATTACCTTACACACCATGTCTGCAACAAATCAAACAGATCCGACAAAAATTTTAAAAGTAGGTATTTAGACCTCTGGGACATGGAACACACACTGTACCATGTCCATCATCCCCCCTGTTGAGACATGGTTCAATTCATGGCTCAATTTTGGAATAACTTTTGGTAGGCACGCTAGGCCTTTAGCTGTGTACAGGTCTTCTGCAGACTGTTCTGTGTTCTTTCTGTATAGATGCATCTCTACCTTATGTGATGCAATGTTTTGCATATCAATTAATACTGTTTTTGACTCAGTTTTTGTTGATGTGAATACTGTGCAGTAAGTGTTTGCGCTGCTGCTTTAGCTGCTGTCGTCTTTAGCGCATGCTCAACACCTGCATACAGCCACTTGGTTGGGCTTAATTCTCAAATGAACAAAAATCACAACAATCTTACTTATTCCATCACTTTGTTTGCGAAAATCTAAATGTCTTATCACTCAAAAGTAGATATACTAGCTGTTATTCTATTTTGATCACTGCTTCCATGTTAAGATCAAAAACTATATTTGATTTTTCCTTTCCTGCAATTACACAAATGAACTAATCATGCTAAAAATAGGAAAAATACAAAAAGCGAACCAGGCTGCTTTCTCCTCAGGAAAACAGCTTTCCTGCTCTCTGCAACAGTTACATTCACATCAATTAATATCCAGAAACAAATGTAAAGATTTATAATTCTGAAAAGAATTGAACCCACTAAGCTGTAACCACCCCTTGTTTATCAGGGTTAATATTTTCTAGCATAATTGTCCTTTAGAGCCATTAAAACTCATCACTTATGAATTGCATACTAATCAAGTCCCAATTCAATTAACAATGTGTATCGCATTGCATATTAAACTCAATTGTTTGAAATTCAAAATATCCCAAACTAGTAGTCTAGTATCAAATGTAACATTCCATTGTCTTTGGAGTTTGCCAATCATCTCCTTTAAAACTTTCTTAATCAACATTTTCCAATAGTCAGGCATAAAATTAAAATTTAGTTAGATATCTATCCATTGTAATCTCTCCTCTCTCTAATCGTTTCCTTTAAAAATCTGTAAGAAGGTTTGTTCTCAATTGAAACACTTTCACTTTTTATAGAGACAATAAAACCAATATAAAAAAGTTCTTTATGGTTTATGGCATTGCTCCTCGAGCAATAATCTTTCCAATCAATATTGGATGCTTTCCATTACGTCTGATCGTGTCAATAAGCTTATCTTACCTGTCTCCTCAAACGTTTCAACTGAAAGAACCTCCTTACAGTGCAAAGATGGATCTGCATCCTCCTTTTCAGCTATTTTCATGTCTGCTGTTTGGTCGGCAACAGTTGTACGGACGTTCTCATTTTGGGTTGCTCGTGCGTCTTCTCCATGTTTCCTGTTGAAAAACACAGTCTTCTTCTGCTAACTCAAAATTAGTGCGTTTCTTTAAAGTTTTTCTTTTATGCAGATAGCCAGATTAGACTTTAGGCGTTTTGTCTATAGTCTACTAAATAAGATTTCCATATTTTGTTGTCCGGATGACCTCGTTATATGGGCGCAAAGATTTCATAACGAAATATGGAACATTTTGTCAATTCCGTCAATTAATCTGTTAACACAATTTGGATGCCATTATCACCAAAAATCTATGGTAGTTTGGAATTTCATTTCATGCACTGTCTTTGTTTTTTTGTTTTTCTCAGTGCTCCCAAATTTCGCATAGCAGATTTATTCCTCCACTTCAAGTGTCACATTTGGAGTACTGCTTTTTTCATTCAAAATTTCATTTGACAAAATATTTTTTCCATAATTTGCCATCGCCATCCCTGAAAAGGGCTTATTGGAGGTTTCAGATAGTGATTCCAATTTGCTAAATCCTTTTCCACCTTGATATCTAACGGTTTGATTATATCTTGGTGGATGGCCAATCAAAAACACAAAAAAGACAAACAACCATTCACGCTCACACTCATTCATAATCAGACATCAGTGGTCTGCAATTTAGGTTAACGGCATTTGGTTGCCATCAATTGTTTGATGCTAATGCAATCCGTGATATTTTAATAGTCATTAATATGACTCACGCTAAAGCATATTTCATCTAGTGATGGAAAAAAACAATGAATCATGTTTCGTGCACTAAACATATTCATCTTATTCCATCCTATAGAAATCATGCTTATCCTAAATTAATTATTTTATCTAAACTTCGCCAGGTACAATTTACCTAATAATTTTGATTAATTCCATTTCTGCATACAAAATTGTCAATCCATTCCATTCTCCACATTCTCCCGCACTCTCACGTCCTTCCATTTTCACCATTTCAATCTAGATCAAGTCTCCGGATAAATTTAGACTTTTAGTATGTTCAATTCTAGGAATTAGAAATATTATTATTGTTCCTTTTTTTTATTTTAGAATCAATTCTAGGAATCAAACATCTGTGGACCCAGTCGTTTCCCTGCTGAAGACTTTAAAATAACTCCGTCACCTGCATACAACTCTTTCCGGAATCTCTTCTTCCTTTGTTTTCATACGACCGTTTCCGCTATTTCAAAACGACCGTTCTGGAATCCTCCTTAATTCCGACTCCAGGTATATTACAACCTTTTCGGAATCTCCTATTCCCGATATCCCCTTTCTATAGTGACTTCTACATAATTTAAAAATCCAACAGCAGAATTTTAACGTTTCAGTAATAGGTATTCTGCTTACCTTTCAGTTGATCAGGCGCCTGTCGGAGAAGTCCCAAGAGAAAGGTCTCACGTTCGCCGATGTGCTCTCACGTTCGCTGACGTGTTTAACTTTTCCTTACTTCCACGTTCGCTGACGTGTTTAACTTTTCCTTACTTCCACGTTCGCTGACGTGTTTAACTTTTCCTTACTTCCACGTTCGCTGACGTGTTTAACTTTTCCTTACTTCCACGTTCGCTGACGTGTTTCGATAACCGCGACTTCACGTTCGCCGATGTGTTTTAGAGTCCGCAGCTGGCCTTAACCCATATGTCTACATACGCAGTCTCCTTCCCTGGTTCACGGACGGGGTTATCGGCCTTAACCCCTATTTGTCTCCGCAACCGACTCACGGACTGGGTCACCAAAACTGTTAGACTTTAAATATATCACCTTACTCCAATTCTTTAACTCTGTCTTATCCCGTCTAACAATGGAGCGTTTTCAGCATCGGAGAAGACAAACCAGGGTTGAGCGAGTTTATCCACAGATGATTTATTCCATTCAAATTGATTCATACAGAGCTCCGGGTCTCCCTCCCAAAGAATAAGCCCGCTGAGTGTTGATGTCCCAAGCGGAGGATGGAAATGACATTTTCCAAACCCGCGTTTGCCCAGTTATAGTATAACAAAAATGCATATTCATTCGCTGATTAACAATGAGATGCGGACTGGTCCATGACTGCTGCGAGGGGGGGTTCTTCGGACTTCACATCTTCCAGCCTCGAATCCACATCATCCAGACCTCCGTCTCCGCGGGTCCTATGAAGTCCCGACCATCCGCCCTGCTCTTTGTTTCCTCTGCCCTCTGAAGTCCTTCTCCATCTGTTCTCTTATCAGTGTGAATCTAACCTTGGAACAAGAATCTCAGAAAGAGCCTTTTGTTAACATTGTAATTGAGGAATCTCAGACCAATCCTTCTGTTCATATTGTAATTGAAGAATCTCAGACCAATTCTTCTGTTCATATTGCAATTGAAAAATCTCAGACCAATCCTTCTGTTCATATTGTAATTGCAGAATCTCAGACCAATACCAATCCTTTTGTTCATATTGTAATTGAGTTGAGAACAGGAGCCGAACCCTGCAGTGGCGATACCAAAACAAGACCGCCACAACAAAAAGAATGAGCAAAATACAATATCAAAATGAAACAGCTATACTAAAAGAATGAGTAAAATATGTCATATTCTTCATTCAACAACAAGCTCTTGGGAACTGTGGACTTGTTTTGGGAAACGTGGGTCCTCAAGATGGTCCGCAACAACACTCTCTCGGGAACATTCAACAGATCGACAATAGTTTTGAGAGCTGAGATAAATTGTTATGAAACACTAAGTACTGTTTAGACTTCTGTTATGCATGTTACTTAACACTGATGAATACATTAGCAAAGGAGACACCGGGGTCTTCAGAATCATCTGACCGGAGGCGCGTGTGGATAGATTCTCTTCTTGCAAGAATAAAAGGACATGATCTCAGATGCCTCCATTATTGAAAGTTGAACTTGGGAGTACTTATTGGTGAATCTATCACTGTTCCTTCATGGTTTTTAGGTGTTTGCCAAATATTTCAATGGTATGATGACATACAATTACAAGCATTTCACAAGTATCAAACGATTTTATTGAGAATTACATGCAATATGCTTGGCTGAGCAACTAAGTACAACATTCAAATTGGATGCTGGACAGATGAGGGTTGAAATCATAAGGACTTCCACCTCAAAGCCCCTGTGGAAATGATTGCTAGAGATTCTCAGTAATTCTGTATTAATGAGGATAAATGCTTTCAAGCATTTTTTAGAGAAGCTCGGCCCCATGTGTCCGTCATACTCAACTTGCAGTAAAAACACTCAAGATTAAAGATTAAATTTGTAGGTCAGTAGTAAGCCTGACCTAAGCCTCTGATTTCCTGCTTCCAAGTCTGTGTTGGGATCGACATTCATCGTGATGCCGTTTCATTACTAGCTCTACTTCTTGCAAATTTGCGGCCTGGCTGGTTTAAGTGGCATTGCATTTCAATTCATTTCTATGTGGCATTTATGCTCGTCTTACAAAAAGGTTTCTATTTCTATGATACCTAATGTTTACTTTTGTGTATTTCTTTTACAAATAAAAACATAGGCTGTATCATCATCATCCAGTCATCAAAAGCCTATTGTCATCATACACAGCTGTGTATGACAAAATTGGGGGTGCTAGTCCACAAAGTGCGCTTCCCCGGTAGAAGACCATGTATAAGTAATATAGAAATTTAAGAGTCACCTCCTGTTAAGGTAAATACTAAAATATTGCCATATCGAAGATATTAATATTCACAGAGATCTCGGTGGTCTCGAGATGTCCTGATGGTGAGTAATTTTGTCATATTTGCTGCATTATCTGTCAAAATACAGTACATCTTTTGGGACAGGCCCGACAGGTGAAAGTTTATATCTAGTGCGTCGTGTAGGTTTCGCTGCATGTGCCAGTATAAAATGCTCTCCACCCATTATTATACCTTCTAGCTCCAAGTCATTTATGAAGTGAAGGTAAGGCCAAAGCAAGCATCCATGTTGATGTACCTCCACATGGCAGGTGGTCAGGCTTACTCCAATAAAATATTGAAAATGGGGTGTCAGTAAAAAAAATACAATAAAAATTAGCTTCCTTCCAGAGGATGAACAGTTGTGTTACACACCCTGATTGCAGTGATTTGCTACATTCTCATGACAGACTCCCTCCTCCCTCCTTGTTTTTACCTCATGGTGACAGCAACCCTACTTGTGGTGTCCAGTAAATAAATTCTGTCTTAATTAACCTCTTGATCCTGCAATCCTTAAATTCAATGCATGTTCACTTTCAAAAAGGACTCCAATAAAAGTGGCTTCTAATCTAGACCATTTTTTGTCCAAAACAGAGGAGTAAAAAAAAGCTTGCTGGAACAATGATAATCGATCTTAGCCGAGATGCGATAGAATGCTTAGTTTTATATTATTACATAGTTGCTTGCAACAAAGTAAATGCTTTGCTCCTGAGAACCTTAGTCGGACTAAACACCAAAACGCCTTGGACTGCACGGAGTGGACTAAAAACAAAGAAGATTCAAACACCTTGAGCTGCACATGACTTTCAGACCTTCATTTGTTTTGACTATGTTGATGTCTCACTTCTGTTTCCCACCCCTGTCTTGAGAGTTCAGATGTTTATTGTAACCAGGGTCCTTAAAGTTAATAACCAAAAAAAAGTCGTGTGAGGCCAGAACACAGTGGTCACTTGGCATGACCAGTTCTGTTCTCCTTGCAAGAAAAATCCAGGAGATTGTTGTTAGGTTTATCATTATTATAAATTTGCTTGAAATATAATCATTATATACACGGTGACCCAAAAAGATGCGTACCCATCAGTTTCGAAAACGTTTCCATTGGTATGCATCTTTTTGGGTCACCCTGTATATATATGTGCTTGCAATGAAGAACACTTTGCTTATTTTTTATATTAAACATTACATATATGAATGCTTTGCTCATTAGGAATGTTAGGTTCATAGTTGTTATAAATGTGACATTAACACAAGTCATTTTAATACATCTCTTGCAAAAGAAGTGCTCGCTCCAAAGTTAACCAAAACACCTTTAGAGGTCACTTCTCCTTCACACCTGGACTTCTCGAGACTATGGCTGACAGCAAGAGAACGGTAAATTGTTTTGGGAAGCATCGAACTCTGAAGACGGTTAACAACAAGCTCTTGGGAACTGTGGATTTGTTTTGGGAAACGTGGCTTCTCAAGATGGTCCACATCAACTTTCTCTCGGGAAGATTCGACAGACCTACAAAAATTTTAAGAACTGAGACAAATTGTTATGAGACTCTGAGTGGTGTTTGGACTTCTGTTATGCATGTTGTTTAAATCTTATGAATATATTAGCAAAAGCGGCAGTGGGGTCTTCGGAATTATCTGACTGAAGCGCGTGTGGATGGATTCTCTTCTTGCAAGAATAAAAGGATATGATCTCAGATGCCTTCACTATTGAAGGGTGAACTTGGGAATACTTATTGGTGAACCTATCAATTGTCTTTTCTCTTTATTTGTGCGTGCATTTGGGAATGCCTATAGGTGATCCTATCACCAAGAAATGATAAAATGCTAATGAAAAAGAGTAAAAGTTCAATGTAATGTTATTTTGAATTCTTAATTTTATTTTTATTAGATTGGGTTTGTGTGCTCTCTGCCTCTGTTGCCTAATGATAGCTACCTCTTGTTCCCGTGTTTCAACATAGATACATTTGATATGCTTGTTATTCATTTAAAGACATTAATAAATCATTTGCTGTGTTTCTTATATATTGCAAACAAAATTGGGACCCTTTGACCAATTTTAATGTGTTTATTTAGTAGTTGTGTGAGGACCGGAGAACGAATGTGAGGATTTTCATATAAGGTATTGCTCTACTTACGAAATTTTCAAGTTACGAAAAAAGTTGTGTGACCAATTAATTTCGTAAGTAGAGGTAAAACTGTAGCTGTAATAATAAATACTCATCTCATTGAACCACTTTATCCTCATTAGGGGTGTGGAGGGTGCTGGAGTCCATCTCAGCTGTCTCCGGGCCAGAGGCGGGGGACACCCTGAATCGGTAGGCACAAGGAGATGGACAACCATGCACACTCACATCCATACACAGGGACAATTGAGTGTGTCTAATCAGCCTACCACACATATTTTTGGAATGTGGGAGGAAACCGCAGTAGTCGGAGGAAACCCATGCAGGAGAAATGCAAACTCCACACAGGTAGACCAAGGTTGGCTGGAACCCAGAGCTCTGAGGCCTAACCACTCACGCCACTGGGTCGCCCTTCGTGGTAATTGTACTACTCAGCGGCGGTCCGTGCATTTTCTGGCAACGCCTTCAATCCAACCCTGAAACTATTTTATGGCTATAAAAACTACTGCATCTACAGCTGCGACATATTAAAATCAATAACCTCATACAATTAAAATATTATTTAGGAATACAGCCATATTTTACTCACCAAAAATCCTTTTAAACTATACACAATATCCATCCTCCTTTCTTTCCTCCTTCTTTTCTATCGCCATCAAAGCTAATGATGAACGTCGAGCCAGTCCTGTCGTATTTCTGGCACAGTCAGTCTTGAAATGGCTTTAAATCAACATAACAATATATTTGCTTGTGCAGCTCGCTCCAAATACAGTTTGGTACCTCTCGCTTATACTGAAAGTGGCTGACACACCCTTTTCCCAGCTGTAACAGGCTTGCTAGCTTTGGAGGTGACCGCCCTTTCTTAATGATGTCTATTTTCTGGTGGAAAATCTTTGGTCTGCCTAATACCCAATCATAGTTGGTGAAAGCGATTACATATTCCTATTACTGCGAAATGGCCTTGGTGTCACCAAATCAAATTCTGATTGGTTAAAGAAACAGTCTTATCGACGCTTGTTTAATGCAGCAGATCCCGCAGAACTGACTGTGAAAGCCTTGAGGAAGATTTTTGACCCAGGCAACAAATAGTGGCTGAAATGTGATTGGTTAAATGCTTCAATATGAAAACACATCTGGAAGCATTGTAGCCAGGAGGAAAAGCAATGAAAGGAAGGTAACACACAATTTGGAAGTATTCATGGACAAAATATAATTAACATCAGTCTGTGATTCCGATATTTCTTAGGGCAGCAGAGAAGGCCTTGTAGGCCATGACGGCACACCACTGGGTATTTATGAGGCATTAAAAAAATAATAAAAAATGGGAAAAAATAACAAGGGAGGGATAATTGTTAGCCAATTGCCCAGTGCATCTCATAATCGCTTATGTTTTGGGTGTGTTTTTGTCCTTTTGCTTTCATCCCGTTAGCCGCTTTATTGCTCATTTAATCTAATTTTCTCATACTTTATCCTCATTAGGATTGTAGGGTCTCGAGGGGTGCTGGAGCCAATCCCAGCTGTCTCCGGGCAAGAGGTGGAGGACACCCTGAATCGGTTCAGGTTCAAGGAGACACAGAAAACCATACACTCACACCCATACCTAGGGGCAAATTACACTGTCCAATCAGCCTATCATGCATGTTTTAGAAATGTGGGAGGAAATCGTAGTACCCGAACATGCAAACTCCACACAGGTGGACATATCCTGGATTCAAACCCCGGACCCCAGAGCTGTGAGCCTGATGCGCTAACCACTCGCACCACTGGGCCACACTGCTCTTTTGCTAATCATGCTAAAAAGTAAGGAACCACCTAGCCGCATGGATCATCGACTTCCTCACGGACAGACCACAATATGTGAGACTCCAGGACTGCACGTCTGATGTAGTAACTTGCAGCACGGGGGCCCCACAAGGCACCGCGCTTTCCCCACTCCTCTTCTCCCTCTACACTTCAGACTTTAAACATAATACAGACACCTGCCACCTCCAGAAGTTCTCTGATGACACCGCCATTGTTGGACGAGTGACTGACGGGAATGACCTGGAGTCCAGGGGAGTCATCACAGCTTTTGTCGACTGGTGTATGCAAAACCACCTCTACATCAACACCAGTAAGACAAAGGAAATGGTCGTCGACTTTCGGAGGACACCTCAACAGACCACTCAGGTGAACATCCAGGGTAAAGACATTGAAATTGTGGAGAATTTGAAGTACCTGGGCGTTCACCTCAACAGCAAACTAGACTGGTCCACAAACATAGATGCCCTGTACAGAAGGGGCCAGAGCCGCCTCTACCTTTTGAGGAGTCTACGGTCCTTTGGAGTGTGCAGGTCACTGCTGAGGACCTTCTATGACACTGTGGTGGCATCTACTGCGTTTTATGCAGTGGTCTGTTGGGGAAGCGGGAGCACGGAGAGGGGCAGGAACAGTCTGAACAAGCTGATCAGGAGGGCCAGCTCTGTTCTGGGCTGTCCTTGGACTCTGTGGAGGAAGTGGTAGAGCGGAGGATGCTGACCAGGATGATGTCCATCATGGACAGCACCTCCCACCCTCTGCACGAGTCGGTGGAGTCCCTTCGAAGCTCTTTTAGCAATAGACTGTGGCACCCTCATTGCAGGAAGG